>NW_009259037.1:1925748-1926316 GCF_000687185.1 Egretta garzetta | reverse complement strand
AGGGGCCCTCCCCCCCCCTGCCAGTCTGGGATTCTGTGTGATTCTGTGATCCCTGTAAATCCACAGGTCTAACTGGCTTGCTCAGAAACACACAGATTCACAGCCCGAGAGGCTGCACTGGTTTCTAACACAAATCTACGTGACGACACAGACCCAACAGAAGGAAAAATCCCATTTGCCCACTACAACGTTAGATTTGCTTAGATGATAGAATAGCATGAGATGACAATTTTAATATTACCTGTGCTTTTCAGTTCTCTCATTGTAGTTTAAAACCAGACATTATTATTTTTTCAAATAAGATTGTGAAAACATGCATCTTACCATGAAGAATCAGAGCAAGCCCAGAACAATATCCTGCACTCTCAGCTACTGATCACTACTTCCTAGTGCTGTACCTTTTCTTTTGGTCTGTTTTAGAATAGAATCATAGAATCGTTTAGGTTGGAAAAGCCCTTTAAGCTCCCCCAGCCCAGCCATCCCCTACCCCTGCCATCCCACCCCCAAACCCTGGCCCTCAGCACCGCCTCTGCCCAGCTGTTAAATCCCCCCAGGGCTGGGGACTCGA
>NW_009259037.1:1924925-1925329 GCF_000687185.1 Egretta garzetta | reverse complement strand
TCACTGGAGCAGATGGAAGATCTCCCAGCAGCTGCTCTGAGGTACATATCCTGCATCATCTCTGCTTTGCCATGTAAGTTGCTAAGGCTCCCCAAGGTGCACAGGGTTTGATTACTTTGCTGTCTGCAGCAACTGGGTCTCCTATAAAAGAAATTTACAGGCACAGTAACCTGCTCGACCTGAAACAAGGGGCAACAAGAAGTCATTTCATGGTGTAGTGTATGGGGTTTCCACATCTTCCTTCTGGCCATAGTTCCATCTCCCAATTCAAGTAAATAAATGAATTCCCAGATACAAACTTACAAAGGGCTTTCTTCACTTCTCGGTGTCTTGTTGCCTGATTTTCTAAGAAATTCATGACCTTCGTAAATAATTCAAAAGGGAAGAGCGAAGGAGGAATGACA
>NW_009259037.1:1922377-1924894 GCF_000687185.1 Egretta garzetta | reverse complement strand
CCTTTCTGAACAGGTCCCGTTAATGGCAAGCCTCTAGCAAATTAAAACTTAAACAGGTCAATGAGGTTGATGACTACGATCATGCACTAGAACTCGGGAGAACACAACAGTGATTAAGGATAACGCAAATGCTATTCCCATCACTAAGTTTCAGGTGATTGCATTTTAATTTTTTTTCTCACGATGGAAACAAAGGATGTGAAAATATCTTCTGCTGAAATTAAAAGCAGAAGGATCTGTTAGATTGAGGAACTGCACATTGATTCCATCTTCAAATTTGCTGCACTTAAAAAGATTCAATGGCAGGCAAGGAAGGAATTCATATTTCACAGAGGATGATCCACAGGCTGTGTCCACTCAGACCAATATTGGGAAGATACTATTGGTCTAGAGATCTGCCAGCCCATCCACATATGTATGTACATTTTTAATGTACTTTTTTTTTTTTTTTGAAAATGCCAGATTCATGCTGGATTGTCACAGGAATGGTTGATGGACATTTCAGGAGTGAGATATACATTGAAGGGCTAAAGCATGAGATAAAAATATACATATATATTGACATACAAATCCTGAAAACTTCAGGTTAGTTAAATATTTTAATTACATACCAACAAAATATCCTCCAGTCTTGGAAAAGACAGCTGCAAACATCTGTCTGCAGGATGCAAGCCTGCTGCGTATACACACAGAGCTGGAACGCTGAGGTTGGTCAGATCTGGGACACAGTGAAACACCTTCCATTGAATCATGAAGGTAAATGTATGAACGCAAAAAAAAAAATCATCCTCATCGCTCTTTAAAACTTCATATCAGTTTTTTATAGGAACTTTACACATTTTGCCATTGTCTGCTCTTGTAACAGTTATTTAATTAAGTGGTTCTCCTTAATGCACCGTTTCAGTTGCTGTCGGTATTGAGCAGGCCCTTCCAAAAGAAGCAATCATAAACTGCTAGATGGGTTTACTCAGCTGTGGCACTTCTAAGCTGATTTAAGCAGTCTGTCAAAATTGAGTGAAATTAATTAATCCACTGGAGAGCTTTGCCTTCTCCAAGCTTAAGTAAAAAGTGAGGCAAACTAGTGGTAATCACATCCACATTTTTCCAGGCAAAGTGATCTAAATTCTTTTAATAACGCTGAAACACGGGCTCTCTCTAGTACAGAGGGGCAGATCACTGAAGGCAGGAGACCTCTCTACCACAAAAATCCAGAGGAGGACAACCTTATTCCTATCGCACTGGAACGAATTTCCTCCTCCTTGGTGGCTTCTGCATTTCGGGTGCTCGGCCACACCACGCAGGCTCCGTTTAACAGCCCAAACTCTTGCAGGAGTGTGAAGAGCATTGCAAGTAAGGAATAAAAGGCAACAGTAGCTGGATTACGTCCATGTCCAACTGTCGGAGATGCTGAAGCGGACGATTGCCGTCTGGCTCTCACTAAGGGGTTTTTTTCAGGTTTTTCAGTGCTTCCCTGATAGCTTGGTACACAATTATAGGTAGATTAGAGGAAGTGGTAATAGGGTATTTTTGCTCTAATCTTCTTTCAATTGTTAATATTAATTAAAGGCCTTTTTCCTCTTCATTATACAATAAACATGAACCACTTCTTAAAAATTAGCATTTTAGCTTACCAGCTACTGAGCGCTGCTTTTTTCAGCAGTGCCTTTTTTTTTCTTTTTTTCTTTTTTTTTTTTTCTGAGAACCATGCCAAATACCAGGAGGCCTGAGAGAACAGGGGACAACCCCAGCAGGAACCACAGTAGGAGCATGGCACACATTACACCTAAGTGAGGATGACCTCATCGTTGACCTCATCACATCCAGAAATGGTTGCAACACCTATCTCCTTGAGTTGGTTTTCCTTTAATACAACTGTCAACCTCTTACACAGAAAGACAGCACAAAATCTACAAAGCAAGCAAGCCATTCCAGCCAGAAACTGGGAAGAAGTGAGATACAGAGTCGCTGGTCGACCTGAATGCCCAAGGAGGTTTTCAGTATCTCCGATAAAGCAGATTCCCGTAAAGAGTGCTCCTATGGAGCGGATTTGGCTGTGAGACGCCAGTAGCTGGTCGTTCCCTTTGCAAGCTTGCAGCATCTCACTGCCATCGGAAATTCTTCACCTTTTTGTGTTACTTTAAACATATCCTCAATGTGAATGACAAGCGTTTGCCATAGAGCAGATTGCTTTGGAGGATGGTCTCATGGGTGAGTTTGCCACCTTTTACTGCAAAGCAAACACTGAGTTGGTATTTATTACACAGCCAGCCATGATTAGCAAGAGGGATTTTCCACCTTGCTTAGGGAAGACCCCACAATAAGAGCTGGCATTCAGAAGACATTTCTTTTTGGCTACTCAGACTAGTAGCATAGAAGTAAAGCAATGAAAGAAGTAATAAAAAACCCTATTATTATCAGGACCATAGAATCATAGAACCATTTAGGTTGGCAAAGCCCTTTAAGCTCCCCCAGCCCAACCGTTCCCCTACCCCTGCCATCCCACCCCCAAACCCTGGC
>NW_009259037.1:1873085-1922074 GCF_000687185.1 Egretta garzetta | reverse complement strand
CCTCCTGATACAAGCCAGGATGCTGCTGGCCCTCTTGGCCACCTGGGCACCCTGCTGGCTCATATTCAGCCCCCTCTCGACCAGCACCCCCAGGGCCTTTTCCTCTGGGCAGCTTTCCAGCCCCTCTGCCCCACGCCTGGAGCGCTGCGTGGGCTTGTGGTGACCCCAGGGCAGGACCCGGCCCTTGGCCTTGCTGAGCCTCACACAGCTGGCCTCGGTTCAGTGATAGCCAGCCCAGGTAGCAAATCACAGGAGATTATTCTGGTGGGTTTGATCAAGTCTGGTTTAGCTCACCAGCTGAAAAAAACAGCCTATCGTTTAGAAAAAATAATTCACACAATAAGCTCTCGCAGTAATGCGGGTAGCTGAATTAATGCATGAACAGCAGCAGCCTCCATGCAAACCACACACAGGTGCAAAGATTTCTGAGGTTCCTTTGGGATGTTTTGTACATTGCGGGGAAAAGAAAGGAAAAAAAAAAAAAAGTGGAGAAACAGCAAGAAAAGGCAAGAAGGAGGCATTACCCAGGGTCACAGAAGAGCTGCAGAGTTGCCCAGGCCTAAAGCCGAGAAAACATCGCTGGTACTGAACACTGAGTAGAGAGAGATCAGTGTGGTGAGCATGGAAATGGTCTCCTACAGCTGGAGCCCCGTTGCGCTCAGGGGAACGGGGGTGTGAACGTGCCTTATAACCAAAGAGGACCGCACGACTATCATCACTTTCTCATCCTAATGGAAACAACCTGCAGGACATCAAAGATTGGCTCGGCGCTCCGAACAGAAGGGATAGCGCCGTTATTAGACAGAGCCATACCTTTAACTCATCAAGTGCATTTGATGTGATTGCTTCTCAGGCAATAATTTTTTTGGTTTCCAATGCCCTAGGTAGGGGAGAAAAAAATGAATGCTATTACAGATTAGAAAATATCTGGGGTCACCACACACATGAGAAGAGAAAGGGAAAATAAACGATAAATGCATGAGAGGCAACAAAGGCTAAAATGGTCGGGCAGAAATAGCAAAGTAGAGTTTATGGTAGTATAATTTATATTTGTAAAGTTATAACTACATTATTTATGTATGTGTATATTTGTATATAGGCTGATTAGATATATAAACTATGTAAAGCAATGAAAACAGTCTTGAAAAGATCTTTGCAAACAGTTTGGATTTTGATTGCCAAATGGGGAAAAAAAAGAAGCAGAAGCGCTTCATAGCGAATCACAACAAACCCACTCCATTTCTGTCCTCAGTTCAGCTCCCGGTTACCTGCCCCAACCCCTGTTTTTCAGAGAAAAACTGTTAATCCAGAAAATCGCCTTGCTTTAGACCTGAAACGCAATGAAAATTGTACGCTGAGCATCAAACTGTGCTGGCTTCTGGAGCGCTGGATCGCGCCCAGCCCAGTGCAGCAGCAGCTCAGAACCTGAGCTTCCCCAGCATCGCCTTGCAGAGGTGGGATGCTATGACAGAAGTTGTGTCAGAGCTCGGATTCACTTTTATCTGGTGCTGTATTTCAAGCTCCTTCTCCTGATAACAGTATCTCAAGGATTTGGGCTATTAAAGTTATCTAAAAGTGATAATCATTTTCTCTACAGGGAGTACGTGATACACTTCCACTCCTCTTCAATCCTACCACTTTCCTCTTTGTTGATACCTCTCCATCCGTCTCTGCAGTTCTATGCCAGGTCTCCCTCCAGTAACCTCTTTCTGTACATCTTAATTTTTAAAGGCACCCATCTTTGTCCATTAGTTTACCGCCGTCTGCAGCATGACCTCATTTCACTGTAGGGTTGCCATAAAATCATCTACTATTGCCTGTTTGCCGTCCAAACACCTGCTGTGCGTTCCCATCCCAGTGAATCTGCAGTTTGCTTTGCTCCTCTAATTCTGTCCCTCCCCTGCTTTGTATGCTGACATTTTTTTTCCTCATTATTTTACTTACGCATATGCCTTTTGCACTCGACGCTCCCATCTTTACGACATCTCTGTCGCAGATTCACCGCTTCCAATTTCACTTTAAATGCAAAGATCTTGAATTTTTGCCCGTTTGTGTATGTAAATAAGGCAGCAGGATGTGTTACCCGGTTTGTGTGGACAGAAGCCTTTTTAATCTAATTTCACTAATATGAGCGAGTCGACTGTTGCAGTTAAATGCAAAATTAAATGAGAACAATTTGTCTATTTTGAAGGACAATTTGGGAAATCAAATTATCCAGCATTACCTGTGCTCATGCTTTGTCATGTGAGGGTGCTGTAGCGGTCAGCTGAGAAGGCTCCAGGTCCAGTTTTGGACACCTTTGAACACCATCTCGCTTCTGGTTGGCATCTCTCTGCTCCCACAACACAGCATGAGACCACACTGTACTGGTCAAAATGCTACATTAGCCCCCGTTCTCAAAGAAAATAAAATCTGAGAAAACATACAGTAAAAAAACACAAGCCCTAGTGCCCTGTCTCCCAATGTGTGTTAGAATCATAGAATCAGGGAATCGTTTAGGTTGGAAAAACCCTTTAAGACCATCAAGCCCAACCGTTCCCCTACCCCTGCCATCCCACCACTAAACCCTGGCCCTAAGCACCTCGTCTGCCTGGCTTTTAAATCCCCCCAGGGATGGGGACTCGACCCCTGGGCAGCCCCTTCCAGGGCTTGACAACCCTTTTGGGGAAGAAATTTTTCCTAATGTCCAACCTAACCCTGCCCTGGCACAACTTGAGGCCATTTCCCCTCATCCCATCACCCACTCCCTGGGAGCAGAGACCAACCCCCACCTCACTACACCCTCCTTTATTTATAGCCCCTTTCTCCTTGTAGGTTGGGGTTCCACACCTGTGTCCTTTATGATCCAGGGAAAGCTGAAATGGGTCACGGCTCTGTCTGGGTGCTGGTGCAACATCTCCCCAGGAGCGCAGGGCTGCTAAGAGAGGCCAGCAGCCTTCTGGGCTCCCCCTTCACCAGAAGGCTCTTATAAAGGCTTTGATAACTGATTTTCTCAGGGAATTAATCTGGCAGCAGGTCCCAAGCCTTCTGCTTCCAGGTGTGCCAGCTATGCCAGGCACAGGTGAGCAGCAGCTCAGTGGGAACCAGGGGAGCGTGATCTTGCCATGGGATGATGCTGCTGGAGCCCACTATAAAAGCCACTGGATAACTCTGTGCCTTGAATGCAATTTCAAAGCTAAGGCGAGCTGTGTATTTTCAGCCTTGATTTATCTGCAGGCCACTCTAAATTAATTAGGCCAGGGAGCCCTGGCTTCACCTTTCCTTCAGCTGCAGGACAGAGATGCCTGGTGCTGCAGCCACTCGCAGTTTTCCTCCGTATGGTGACAGCCAGGATCTGACCCCTCCTGCCTGCAGCATCTGTCCTCCTCACTTGGTCAGGACCTCGGGGGCAAATTCTGCACCTCTCCAGCGAAATCCTTTGACTGTGGCTCTTGTGTTAGAGCAGTTCCTGTCTGGATCCAAATCTACAGCCCCCCCACCTATGGGGGCTATCCCCCATCTCTCACTTGCAACCCAAAGGGAGCCAGAGCAGTTGCAGTTCCTCCTGTCCTTCTTACACCTCTTGAGTGGCAGCCAAACAGCCTCAAATTTCCCAAGCTCTTTCCCAGACAAAAATCCTCTCTTGATTCTCCAGGTCCATTTCTGGGTTTCCGCTGCTTTTGCAAGGGGCAGCATTAGCCTAGGGGCAAGATGGCTTCTCCAGAGGGACGAGAGCCTGCAGCAGCTCTTGTGGACTTATCAACTTTCCTTGGAAAAGTTCTTAGGACCAGAGGATGGAGAGAAACCCAGGCAAGGTGGGAGAAGATCAGGAGATTATGTATGGCTCCAAAGAGCCATGAGTGCCTGGTCCTGACGGCGTACCAGCGCAGGAACCCTGAAGAAGTCGCCGTTCTCCCTCCACCTCTCCTGGTGGCTCCCATCCAGCTCCCTCCCCAGGAGAGCTGCCAGCAGATCCACAGGAGCTATAGAGCAATCTTCCACATGCAGCATGAAAGCCCTAACACCCTGCAGAGCTAAAGGCAGAGGGGACAAACCTCCAAGCAAAAGTACGAAAACTCCAACCCTGCCAGAGACAACGATTCTGTATTTTGACAAGCTGCTGTCACAGCTCTCTAATTACACCTCTCCATTAAGTACAACAACCGGCAGCTGTTCTGCGCAGCCTTTTTTTTAAAAATAAATTATTTCTCCCTGGTTAAGCACTCTGGTGGATGGAAGAAGAGAGAGATTTTTTTTTAAAAAAAAGAGAAAGAAAGAAAGAGAAGAAAAAAAAAAAAAGAGAAAGAAAGAAAGAAAGAGAAGGCACAGCTAAAGTTCAGATGAGCTCAGCCCTCACGTGCCTGGTAACATGTCTGTGCTCGGGGTTGTTCCTGAATGTCAAAATAAAGACTCTGAGTCGGAGCTTAATAATTTCCCTGGAGCGCCATTGTCCTGCAGAGACGGTTTGCCTTTCAGTTCTCGGCTGCTACCAAGGGAGAGGTGAGGGAAGTGAACCACTTTATTTATTGAGTTGGTTGTTGCAACAATTTAAACGAAGTTCAGCATCACTGCCTGCTTCTTTCGGGTCGGTTCCTGGAATGAGTAGGTTTTCCTTCAGATCTGCACGCCGGAATCTCTCTGCTTTTATAACACAGTTTTGTCCTGGCTTCAAATACATCTTCCAACCTGAGAAAGGATTACTCCGTCTTTGATCTCGCAATTAAAATGGATCAGGAGGGCGAAGGAAGGATTGATCCTTCAGCCATTGTGCTGATCTGCTGAAAGTGCTGACTTATGCCCAGGAGCAAACCCGCTGCATCGCAGGGATCAATAAACAGAGCTGTAGTGGTGCAACCGCTGCGGGCCGCACCGTTAGACTTCTGCTGGCAATTACAGAAACTGGGTTGGCTTTACAACTGCTTCAACAAACGCCCTATAACCCTGATTCTTCCATGAAAAAAAAAACCAAACCTTAACTGCCCTTCAAATTACAGAACCGTTTGCTCGCGTGCTGCTTGCTGCCTTCCCAGAGCAAAAAATACCGCTGCTGGTTGGTAAACGCTTACAGCTCGCTGTTACGCTCATTTTTATTTGTTTATTAAGATCGCTGTTCTTAAATCTCGAAGGTTGGATGTGCTGTGTAGAGAAGGTTTGTTAAGTGAATAAATGATTCAACTTTTTGCTTTCTGATGCCACGGGCAGGCAACTAAAAGGGATCGAACTTCATAGTTTATCATAGAATCATAGAATGCTTTGGGTGGGAAGGGACCCCCAGAGGTCACCCAGCCCAACCCCCCTGCAGGAGCAGGGACACCTTGAACCACATCCGGATGCTCACAGCCCCGGCCAACCTGGCCTGGAATGTTCCCAGGGATGGGGCCTCCACCCCCACTCTGGGCAACCCCTGACAGGCTTTCACCACTGTTTGGAAGTCCTTAATGGAGGCGATCGCAACTACAAAATACTTGGTGAATTGTAAAAGAGGCCAAGGGACAAATCGCTGTAGGTTTTGTGCCTCTAATGGCACTTAAAAAGATGCCTAGAGGAGAAGATATTGTGGTGTTAGCTGTCACCCAAGTGAAAGGGACCTTCAGACTAAAGGAGGTGCTTAGGGCCAGGGTTTAGTGGTGGGATGGCAGTGCTAGGTTAACGGTTGGACTTGATGATCTTAAAGGTCTTTTCCAACCTAGACAATTGTATGATTCTATGATAAAGGCAGGTAGAGGAGGCTTTGCGTTACGTCATATTTTGGAGAGTGAACACATCCTCAGCCTTCTTTAATCTAAATATTTTCCCAGCTGCAAAATCTGAGTCCTACAAGGATGTTAGCAATTGTAATGTGTGTTGTCTGTAAGGCAAAATGGAGACAAAGTAGCTTCTTCACTCGGAGATCAGCTTGGCAAGTCAATATTTACATCCCTTCACAAAAGTCAATACCAAATATTTGGGATTAGTATCGCATTGGTAAATATCAGTGCCAAATGTTTGGCTAAAACATCCCAACATCCCAAATATTTGGTAAAACCCAATTCTACTGCCTGCAGGTCAGAATGCGCATAGGTAATGTTTTAAAAATCATCTTTAATTCTTCATCTGTTTTGACGTGAGAGAACAAGCAAGCTATCGCTATGGTTTTTGATTGAAAATGATGTTTCGTTTACTCCAACTTTGCAACCCATTCCAGCTTTTTCAAAACGGAATTATTTTTGGAAATCAGATATTCACCCAATAAATTATATCAGCTCTTCCTCTGTGTAGGAATTTTATCTCTTGGCTTTAGAATACAAGGAAAACTGAATATGAGATCAGGGTCCACCAAATCACAGAGGAGAATCTATTCATCTGATAACCCTCCCCTGCTTTGTCTTTTTCATTGGGTTTTCATCCTTTTTTTATCTTGCTTATAGCTTTCATCCATCTGCCCCCAAAATATTGCCATGAAATATTTCAACCCCAAAACCTGAGAGTACTGTTGGATATTTTTCCCTATAAACTTCCACTACATGGAGCTCACGGAAATGGGTTCTGTTGATTTTTCCCATGACAGAAGATTATGTGGTTTTAATGGCATATTAGTAATATGGCTACATTAAATGCCATTTAAAGCCTCCTTCAAATTGGTATTGACCGTGCCGAAATGGGACTGTGTAGATAATCCTGTGATGGGAAATAGAGACAAATATTGTATTTTCATCAGAGGTAGAATTTTCAAACTGATACAGAACCCCCTGGAAAACATTATCTACACAAAAGGAAATAAAAATGGACTCGTTGCTGTATTAACAACAAAAAAAGTGGCTTCTAAGTAATTATAAACTATCACCATTGTTGAAATATCATTTTGCACCATAGATGTTTCGATCAATACGCTATTTATTTCCAAATAACCGTGCGCTAAGGATCATTGGGACATATATCCCATAAATACACATTGCCTCATTATCGACTCTTTCTATCCACCGCTGCATTATTAACATTTCACTAAAACAAGCAATCAAGCAGTAAACAGTCGGAATTTATAGCAGCAAGTTAATTGTAATGACTCTTATACAGTACTTGCTCCCTCAGAATATTTTTGTAGGATGACCGGTTATTATGGGGATTATGCTCCCAGGAATTATTTTCCCTGTGACATTCTTGACAGATAGGTAAATTTAACCAGCACGGCAGTGAAGTGGGAAGAGAGCCAATATTTGCAACAAACTGCATCGGGGACTGTACACGAGATGGTTAAATTGTACTTCTTATCCAAGGACCCAATCACTTGCACGTACATGAGAATGCTGAACTTCAGCTCCAAAAAAAATATTGGTTTAATCCTATAAATGCAATTTCTGCAGTTGCTCAGTAGCCTGGGAAAGAAACCATCCCGCCAGCCAAACCTTGAGAGCAGAATTGTTTCCTCTCTTTACTTTTGGTAGCAGAGCACCAGGGGCTGCGCTCTGCCGAATACGCAGTGCCATCTCTATGCAACTCATGCAGGGAAATTATCCTCCTTCAGTACTGTGGGATGACTGATGGCTTTCTCATAAAAGATGATCTACTCAGGGGCAATATCGGAGGCTGCGGTGGCAAATTGCCAAGAGCTTGAGGGCTGCACCTAATTTGCATGCAAATTTACATCGGTTTCAAAGCCATAAAGAAGTGCGGCGGTAGTACTTGAATATTTCTTGATAGGTTGAAAAGCGTGCTGTGTGATCACCAGAAATAAAAACCTGAATGGGACCGGCTTTATCACCTTCTGCGCTGAGCTGGGGGCCGTGCCTCCAACCCTCCGGCCTCGGGGGCAGATGCTCAGCAGCCCCCAGGTCCCCCATTGCAGCAGCCTGGGCTGGAAAACCCCGCTCCTGCCATCTTCATCTTCATGCTCTTTAACATTAGGCCATGTTCATCTGCAGACCCGTTGACACCCATGCCCAGATTGGGGCGCAGCGGAGGCGGCGGTGGGGCAGCTGCTGCGCACGCCTACCCCTTGCATTTCTCTGCCCCTGGGCTCTCCTCTTCCTCCCCCTCGGGGTATGCTAAGCCCAAATCAGCCTCGCTGCTACAACAGCAATAAAATCAGGTGGGCAGAGAGACCTTATCAAGCTGCTGAGCTCGCAAAATGTACTCCCATGCATATAATCTATAGCAGCTAAGAATATCACGAGCGTATAGATGCAGCATTCCTTCATTGCATGCACTGGCACAGCGGTGCGGCTCCGGGAGGCCGAGGTCCGTTTTGCATAAAACCAATATGAATTGCAACAGGTTAGGGGAGCGGGTGGGGGGGGCTGCTAAGTGGAAAATTACCGAGGGAGGAAAAAGAAGATTGAGAGGGCAGAGGCGGGCCCGTGTGCCAGCTGGTCTGCAGAGGGAGTAAATAGAAAGGCTGAGCTCAAATCTTTGGATTTTCGATTTGGACTGAGGAAGGGGATAATGCAGAACCTTCCTGGCAGCCCCTGGTTGCCCGAGGTCAGAGTGGACATGGGAGCTGCGGTCAAGGTGATCTCCTGGGGAGCTGCCGTCTTCGCTTTATTTCCAAACCTTGCATTCACGCTCCTTCTGTCAATAAAAATCCCTGCTTGAATAAATAAGCTGAAGCCCGGTGCCTCATTAAGCCTGAGAATTCAACCCTCTGCTTCAAGCTGTGCCCTCCTACGCTACTTTATATCATTAAGAAATATTGCTCAAGCTGATCCGCTAAATCCTGGCATTAGCCAGTACAATTAAATCTACTACGGAGGAAAAAATGGGAGCTTGTGGGACTTCTCGGTGGTGCGAGTTCCAGCTCGGGAGCTGAGCGGCGCCGAAGCGATGTAAAATGGCCAGTTACCCCACCTTCCCGGGGTCTTAAACCGTGACATTTGAAGGATGAGGTATCTTAGAAATGCATGCAATAGAGCTGTGCAGCACAATCCTGTATCACTAACACAGTTTGTTAAGTTTTGTTAAATGAGCTGAATGAGAAAGGTGCGTTACAAAGTTGGTGAACCCAGCAACGTGGTAATTGTAACATCCCCCTGTGCTTAATTGAAAAGCAACAAGTTAGAGATGGATAGACTTACCAACCCTAAATCATTCCATTTTAAATTGCTTAAGAAAATGCTCAGAGCTTCTCAAGATGAATTGTGGAATACCTTGAAGTGAGAACATAAATCCCAATGCTGTCATTCTTTTTCTCCAAGGAGTTATTAAATGAAGCATCCAAAATAAAAAGTCAGGCCGTGGTGCTTCTAGGATTTTCCTTCTCTGTCAGATGAAAACTTTGTGACTTCTGAGTTTCAAAACAATGTCCTAAACATGTCAACCATTAGCAGTGAGACTTAACAAGATTCACAGATAACCCCTTAACAGAGTATGCAGTGATTAAGTTAATTTAAATGATTCATCTCCACTGCAGCCTGTTAGACTTGTACATAACAGGATTTGCATAGCAATAAAAATCTCCATCTATCCGCACGGGACAGTTCTAGACAGATATTCCCAACCTTGATAACGTTTGCTCTCATTTGTTTGCTTGGAAGTTTCTTTTGACAACTCCTTTTTGCTGGGTGCTTATCCCAATAAACTAAATAGGAGACCTCGCAGAAAAGAATCCACTTCTGCAATGCCACAAATGCATCGCTTCTCAATGGCATTACCAGCCTGGCTGTCAAGAGCTCTTTTGAGGTTTTGGGGTGAATTTTCCTTCTGTGACATTACTGAAATCGGTATGGGGCCAAGGTCTTAACATGAACATTCCAATTCCACGCCTGCACGCACACAGAGGAACCACAGAACCTCTAATGAGCCCAGTTCCAACGACTGCGTCAGTCTGCATTAACCTGGGATTTAAGCTCCAGTTCTCCGTTACTCCGTTGAAGTAAATTCCTAAACTTGCTCCAACTTCAAAAGGTGCAAGATCAGATCCTTACATCTGAAATAAATCAAAGAGAAAAGCTCTGCCAAGTCAATTGTTGGCAAGTTTGTGTTTTCTGGAAGATCTTATTCCCTGCCGCATGGAGCTGCTTGGCCAAGTCGGCCGCAGGATTGTGTAACATGCAAATTCCTCCTGCTCCCCCCAACCCAAACAATTAATGACTAATTGAAATTACTTCTCCTGAACTGACCTAGAGCCATATGGATTAAAACAGATTTCTGAATGCTAATTACACTACATCATTTTCCCAATTATTTTAAAAATTGGATTATGTACCGGGAGATGGGATGTTTGAAGCAGCCACTAATGAGCAAATCATGCATAAAAACTTGTTTGTTATGTTGGTGATTGAGCAAAATAAGGTTGCAGGCATGATGTCGTGTCCAAATAAACAGTAGAAACCAAAGAGATTCTGAGAGCAGCACCAATTTGCAAGGTATAATTTAGGTAGCTTCAAAAGCTATCTTAAAGCCAGGGAATGTTTCAGAGTGTTTTAACAGATATTTCCCTTGCTGGAATGGCTCTAGCAGGGCGACCGCCAGTTCCACCGATCCGGCTGGGAGCTGAAGCGACGATGGGCAAGGAAAAAGGTAAGCTTGAAACCGAGGTGAAGGATGGGGATGGGAGCAGAGCAGGGAAGCAAGGAGGTCCCGAAGGTGCTTGCATGCCATGAAGCGCGGAAGGGTTGCGATCGTTCAACTGGGCAAATGAAGGAAGCACCGGTAACTCATGAAGCGCGGTTTTATCAAGCAACATAGGTGCAAAAAAAAAGGTGCTGCTGCGTTACTGACTCCATCGTGGGTGGCTGCGAGGCATCAGGAGAAGAGGGAGACATTGCTGGAGCGTGCAGTCAACGTGCCGCGGTGCATGCACCACTCAACTCATCTGTCTCCTTTCTCGCCCTTGCCAGTAATGGCCAATGTTATTGCTGGGTTATTGGGGGTTTCAGGGTATTTTCCTAAGAAATGACTGTGTTACCTAAGTGACCAAGGAGCTTATAATCTGTTTTCAAAAGTTGCTGACGAGCTTAAGAGCGTAAATCTGATTATCAGAGGGACTCCAGTCTTGCATTTTTCTACACTTTTGCCCCAGCTTTCCGATCTAATCAAGAATAACACAGCAATTTAATTGCTACAAATGCTCTATGTATTCCAGCAGCTAAAACTCTTTAGATTTCCTGCTCAATTATTATAAATTCTAGTGTTAGTCCCTTTGTACGTTTCCGGCTGAACAGTTTTGCTGTCATTCCAGGGCAGTTCAGGACAATATTCCAACCGGGTTTCCAATTCCTGTACAGATCCATAGATCCATCTATCATTCCATCCGCCTACCTGCCCGCATACCCTCCCACCTATCTTCAAGTGGCCGTCATACTGCATGACAAGATTTATAGCTAATTTGTCTTGTAATACAATTTCACAGCAAATTTCAGTGCTGTATATTTTTCCTCACAGAATTAAGACGTTTACTGCTTGGAAAATAAAACAACCCAAAAAATAAACCCAAGCCATTTATGCAGTATGTAAAGAATGAGGTTTCTAGGGTATTTTCTCCAAAGCTTCAGATTTAAGTCTACAAATAGGAAATAATACTCATTTCTCAACAATACAGAATGTGTAAGTCAAGATGTTCTTAGCTTTAAACCTAATTTTTCTGAGTATCATTCCTAACAGAGAAATTCTGAGCTCTTTGCATCATTTGAAATAAGCTTGTTTTTCCCTTTAAAGGAAATAAATAAAAAAAGACTTTCAAAACCTCTGGACATTTTCGCTCCCTGGATTGATAAGGTCGGTGAGCTCTGCACCATTCCTTCCTCATTCACAATTCTCCTTACCATCTTCAGGGTCTACATTGCCCACAAATTTTTTGAAGATCTCTTATAATTACCGAGATCATTCTTTTCTGATGTAACAATTCTGTTATAACTTTGAAACTTAACCTAAGTTTCTATTCTGATATCAAAAAGGTATAGAGCAAGAAGAGAATGAAATTATAATGCACTTTGTAGAAACAATCCCTGCCTTTGAGTCAATCTCCCATTTACATTTTTTAAGCTATTTTCTCTGGTAAGCCTTAAGACAAGAACTTCCATAGCAACAGAAACAAAAACTAGCTCTACATTGCAATGAAGGCTAACAAAATTGCAATAAGAAAATAACAGTGGTGGATGATTTCTTTTTAAGTTATTTGAATGAGGCACAGTTAACCTCAACGAAAAAATAATCCAGTGTTCTTCTTCAGCCCAGCCGTAAATCAAGACCTAAATGGCGTATTCTGCTAATTGCTCTGTTCAAAGCATTCTCACTGTTTTCAGTGGAGTGCAACCATAGAGAACAATTCTTGTTGGGTTTTTTTTATTTTAAACCTGAGATACAAAGTTCAGTTTCCTTCTGATGAAATCCTGACCTCATGGAAACAGCAAAAGGAAAGCCAAAGAGCTTTTTGCCATTAACTTCAGTGGCCAGGATTTGACCTGGAAGACGCATTTGTTTTGTTGCCTTTTCTTCTCTACCCTGGTTACCCAGAGAAGCAGGTGAGTGCCCAGGAATACAGCCAGAAAGCAGCATCACTTCACCAGATTCCATCCTTAGTGTATTAAGGGAAATTCTTTACTTGGCACCGATAGCATAAAGGGCTGCAACGACCCAGAAAGAAAGCCTATGGGCAAAACCAGAGCCCACTGCAGCTCAATGAGTCCATCTTCAAACAGCTAAAGCCAGCTGGCGTGGGCAGAGTGAGAGCTCTGGGGGACGAGCGGAGCTTGGACGGGCTGGCAAGTTTATGGGTTCCCATTACCCAGCCGGGTGCGGAGCCAGCTCAGCTCCTCTTCACCCGCAGCTCAGGCCGCTGGCCCGATCCTGGTGTGGGTGCTGCTGCGGCCAGGGGAGCCACCACGGCCCCTGAGACTGCTGTTATTTTTGCCAGCAGGATTTTCTCTGATCTTAATGCCTTTCAGGAGGTGCAGCAGCAGACTCGCGCACTGGCAGTAAGTTATTGTCATGCTGGTGAGACGCCTGTTACTCCCGTGCAGGGCAGCGTGGGAGCTTTTGACAGCGAGTTTTGGACAAGAGCAAAGCAGTCCCAAGAATTAAACATTTCATTCTAATGAAAAGATTTAGGGGTCTTTTTTTCTATGTTGCTGCTGCTCATTGATAATTTCAGGTTAAATGACTAGCAGGTCTTCGGGAGACTTAAAGCAAGCGTAGGAATGGGAAAGAAAAAGTCTGCCTGAACTATTTCAGCCCCTTACTCGGGTTCATGTTCAAGTGGCAGGCTGAGAAACAAGTCATCGCTTTCTTCTTGAGAACATGAGTATTGTTTTCATATCAGGTTTTGACTGTATTTTTTTTTCCTTTGCTTCCTTCTGAGATACAAACAAATACTGTCGAGGCAGCCACTGGATTAATGGTGCAGATGCTTTTCCCATGCCTTTCATTCACATGAACCGTGGACAACTGTAGGTGGTTCGGCAACACTAATGAAAGTGTGACCCTTTCCTTGCTTGTGCTGGCCCAAACGGCGTCATCGTTGAGTTTTCAGCATTAGAAATTGCCCCCGAGCATCTCCAGCGCTAGGTGGTCACCAGACCCTCAACGTGCTGCTGCCTGGGAGGGAGCTGGAACAGGGACTGCACGGGCAGAGCGCCACCACCGGGGTTTTTTCCCATGGGATTTAGTTTTACCTATTCTCGTGACTTTCATGGAGCTCATTCCTGAGGAGGCGTTTAAGAAATATGAGATGAAGAAGACGGCAAAGCATTTGCTTCAGTGAAATATTTTTTACCCTGATTTGGTTAAAGGTGTCCCTGCTCACTGCAGGGGGGTTGGACTGGATGGCCTCTAGGGGTCCCTCCCAACCCCAAACATTCTATGATTCTATGATCATTTTGCATCCACATAAACAGGACGGCCTCCATCTCTGTTGGTTTATTTTTTCTCCTTCCTTCACTTCAGTATCCCCCCCTCTTTGCTTTTGCTTCTTGTTTACTTCTTTAATTCTATGTTAAATAATTGTATATGCCAACCCTATAAATCCATTTTTTTTTTGGTACATTTTACCCTGTAGCTAACGTAACATTGCTTTTCTTGCATTTCTGGTAGGACCTAAATAATTCCACTGTTTGAAGCGTTCACTACTCCTGAGACTCTTAAAAGGGAAAAACACACAGAAAAGCCATTGCTGCCTGCAGTTCCTTCCCTGCACGCAACCTCTCTGCCCCTAATCTGCTCACTCTTGTGCCTATTAAATCCGAACTTGGCAAACCCAGGCTGAGCAGACCTGAAGGTGTGGGAGCACGGACCCTACAAAAGCACAAGCTCCCTGGGTAGCAGCGAGGTATTTTTTTTGTACCAAGAAGTTGCATAACTCTCAGCTGTTGTGTGTGTTTTTCCATGTTCCTTGAAGGCTCAGTTAGGGTATGGTGCCGGAGATGTCAGGCAGTGAGCAGGAGAGATGAGTTTCAGAGACTAACAAGGATTGCCTGCGACAACGACCTTTCCGTCCCATCAGGGAGGTCATCGCCTGGCATTTGGAGCTGTTGAAAAGCTCTCAAGTCTTCCACAGTCTGAGATGACTAGCTCAGCAAAACGACTACGAGTCCTGGCTACGTATCTTGGTGTCAGACACCATCTGCCTCTGAGCTGAACCTTTCCTCTAGCCTAATAGCAAAGTGTGACCACGCGTTGCGGAGTTTGGCCCCCACAGATGACACTGGTTTCATTAAAGGAACGGGGCTGGATTTGCAAACAATTTATGCCAACACACTGGTTGGTTGCTGGTCATATAACTCACTTGTGCCGCTGTATTTCAGTGATGCCAGGGTGTGCTGCTACAGTTATTTTTTAAGTGGTTTGTAAAAAAGATTGCCATCAATATTTAAAATTCATTTTTTTCATGAAAATTTAATTGCGTGATTTTAATCTAACCCAGTCAGCAATTTTTCAATAATCCCCAAAGTCAGCAACAGCACCCCCAGCGACCAAAATCCTTCTCGCGTTGTTTTGCTTGGAACTGCTTTATCATTTCAAAATGTTTTGTTTATAAATCCAGATTTACCTGACGCCTTGTCATTGCCGTTACATTATGCTCTTCATGTGCAAGCAGAGTGTACTTCAAAGAGCTTATATTATTATTAATAGTTAATAAGAGAAATGGAAATAAGAGCTCCACAGGCTGGTCTTGCAGCTGGGAAGCAATTCACTGCACTTTATGGGAAAGCCTTCCGTTTCTCTTAGCTATCTTCCCGAGATGAGATGACTCTCTCACAGCAACGTAAAAACAACCCCCTGGTTTTGCACTTACTGGATATGTAATCTTCAAATAATGAGTATCAGGATGAAAACAAGTCAAAGGAGTATCCTGGAGCATTCTCACCCTCTCTCACTAAGGACAGCAGTTTTGCTTGATGAAGGGTTACAGGATCAGCCTCCCAATAAGCAGTTTGCTGTGGAATTGAATGCATGATACATTCCTTCTCCTCTCCCCTGAGCTAACTTTGCCACAAAATGAAGCTGGGATATCGATGACTTCAAAGGAACTGTAAAAACTAAGTAACAAGCCATGATCAACCAACAGACTTAGAAACTCTTAGAGAGGGGAGAATGATTCTGAGGCCGTAGTATTTTTCTGCAAGGTATAATGAAGCTAGCAGGGTTGTATACCCATAGCACGCAACGCAGCGGCGCGGGAGAGGTGAAATACTATTTATTCACATTTTTGTTAATACAGTTATTAGCTCAGCAGGAGATGCTGTGTTTAATTTATAATCTAGTTCACTGTGGGTGGTGGCCACAGGCAAATGAGCAGAGTGAACTTTTGACTCAACCAGCCCCCACAAGTTCCAGGACTTTGGCGGTTTCCCTGAATTACAGCAGCTCCTTGAGGCCCCGCTGGGGACGGGTTCCCCAGTGCTGGGCAGTAGGCAAACATTGGTATAAATTACATTTTTGAGGATGAATTTTCCAGTGCGCTGCATGCACGCACTCATTGCTATTCAGTGAATACAGCAAAGGAGGAAGCTGTCTGTTATCTGGTTGGGACTGCAGCAGAAGTCCTTGATCAAAGGACGACTGCCTTTATATTTAGTGATTCCCTAATCATTCTCTTGAAAAGGTTTAACACCAGCAAGTGTCTTTGGTGATGGGATATTTATTTAGCCGTCTATGTCACTCTCTTCACATTAATGACATGCTATTTTTCCTTCTACTTAATTAAGCCTATCTTCAAAGAGACCCTTTTATAAACAAATTAGGGTTATCTGGCTCAGAATTTAAAATGGAGCATTGTTTGATCAATACAATTGATTGAAGAGATCTAAACCCACCTCTGGGATACTTTATTTCTGTCTTGGAAACTCCTTAATGCCTTGCTTAAGTAGGGGTTGAAGCGCCTGACAGCCTCCTAGCCTCCTACACCATTATCTGAGCACTTTTAGAATGGGGCAAATAGCACTAAAAACCTCTTCAGATGGAACCATTGCCTTTAAATGAAACTGTGTGAATGGGAGGTGGTGAACCTGCCATGCTTTTAGAAAAACTAGGGATCATGGAGAAGATGATGCCCATGACAAGACACCCGCTCATGTATTTTTAGCTTCCACAAGATGCTGTCTAGCAGATAAGAGGAGGAAAACCCTTCATCCACCCACCCATTCACTGATCTATCCATCCATCCACCCATCCTTCCATCTATCTCCCCATTCATCCATCTGCCCATCCAACCATTCATCCATCCATCCATCCATCCATCCATCCATCCATCCATCTCCCCATCCATCCATCCATCCATCCATCCAGATCTCCATTCACCCATCCACCCACTCACCCCTACCTGAATACGAAGTTGTGTACTGATTGAACTGGAAAGAGCCTTAACCTGGTTTTTTTGGTAAAGATAACAGGAATTCAGATCGAGCATGTTAGCGTGTGAAGATCCACGTAGATTCAGATGCAATGGATTAGAAGCACTATTAATTTATAACTCTCAGATAGAATGCAGGCTTGGAGTTGTGAATCTCATTTGGGATGCCTTGATATAGGACTTTTCAGACTTGCCCTCATTACAAGTAATGTTGAGACTGCAGTAAATTAATGCATTTAGAGAAATATTAAATATGTCCTGCAGGACAACTTTTCACCTCGTTGTATACCTGAACATTTTATCTGCAACCAGGGAATCTGCATTTCTACATACATCTCTTATGTTCTTTTGATGATGCAGACAACATTGCACTGTACAGACTTCTAATAAAAAGCCAAACTATCCTGCAGACCTGCAAGCAGATAAAGCCAGCCTAACGATGGAGCAGAAAGAAGTAGCAAAAAGACAGTACCTGAAGAGTTAGCAGACGCGAGGAAACGACTTCGTTGCCTGACTAATTCAATACTTCCACAAAATTCATGACAGTAACTGACAATTTCATGATAGTTGTCCACCAGCTCAACAGTAAATTCTCTCATTCGGGAAATAAAAAATAGTTAGTCATGCCTGCTCCTGAGTAGGCTTAGAAAAGTACTTCTGTCTGGACATCTCTAGTCTCCTGCGTCTCATTTATTTCAGTAGAAGACGCACACTTTGCAAAGGCAAAATTAGAGTTTATGGAGGTACTGCCTGCATTTCCAACATCTGTCTGTAATGGAGGAGCCTGCACTGGGATCCATTTCTATCCTATGACAGTAATCATTTCAATATGATATTGATAACATACATTTTTGGATGGTTAATTTAGTTCAAATTTATCCGTGCCAAGATATCAAGCTGATAATTGATCTCCAGCTTTGTTCTGCAGCATTAATTAAGTTTTAGAAAAGCTTACAGATCAATTTATTTTAGTTAATGCAAATCTGCACCTATAACAACACAACTCAGATATTTATCACTCTGCTGTGATTCCCTTTTCATGCTCCAGCAATTCATGTTTACATCTGGTTTAAGTTTTTCTAATCTAAAATAAATCAGCATGAAAAAGCATTTGATTTCTCATCTAGATTCTCAATTGCCTTTTATTACAGAGACAATATCCCTTGTTTGATTTTAAATGGTAGAATTGTTAGGTTAAAAAATAATGAATAAAAATGTTGTTACACCAGAGTTTTTGCAACTAGCTGAAATTTTATTTGCCTTTAAAAGAAGTAAAAGCAACTCAGGGTTCTTTTCTACGGACAAGCTGATACGACGTTATTTAAATAAATAAATACACTTGCACGCATTTTCAGCTTTATGCATTCACGTACAACTGTAATAGGTGGTCTGTATTTTATTTTAACCTGTGGGGGCCAGACTGAAGATCAGGGCGTAGAAGGGCGCTGCTGCTGCACTGAGCTGAATTGCTTTACACGAGCTGGCTTTTCCAATGGCCACATCCAGCCCATGCCAGTCCTTCACCTCAAATTGGCGCAGCGTACTCATTTCACCTGGGGAAGAGCTTTTACAGCAATAACCTGACAGCTGCCTGTCATCTCCTAGGGGCAAACCTCCCTCTCCTGAAAACGCTGCGTGCCTGAGCTCCACGTGTGGGCTTGAGCGGCACAGAGCCTTGCGCAAAATCCCCATCCTGGCTTGCGTTTTAGCCAGCCTGGCTGTAGCCGTGATTAATTTCTTCGCTCGAACAGTATTGACTTCAGAGGCGTTCAAAAGTTGATGTGAAAAGCTCTTCACCATCACAACCTGACTTCACTTGGCTCTCACACAGCCCTTCAGGTGTGGACGGAGAAACAAAAAAACAGCTTGGGTCCAATCGCATCGGTTACAGCAGCATCAGGTTTAGAATCTGGTTTGAAAATGCAAAAGACGGGCGTGTTCAAGTGGGTATAGATCCTGCACACGGATCCCTGCCTTACGGAGGGCTTTTATTGCATTTTTGAGTTTAAGGATAGCTTCCATTCCCTTTAAGCAGGGGCCAGGCCTGGGGATAAGCCCCACCAGCTCCCGCTCCACACACGTGTTGCAAATAGCAGCCGTGGAGGCTTTGCATGTGCTGCGGTTGTGACACGTGCTGCTGCCTCGTGGCCCATAAAGTGGTGCTTCTTTCCCTGCAAAATATGTTAGGGTGCTAAAAAGTCACAACTACAAAACGGTTCCCACAACCTCCTTTGCAGGGTCTCTGCTTTCTCAATTTTTCTTCAGAGCTGTTTCAAAGGCATCTAAATCTCAGCTGGTCGCAGTGACCTTTCAGCGTAGCATGCAAAAACTCGGGATCAGCTCTTTTCTCTGCAACCCCCATTTGTACCTAACGTTGCACATTTCGTAAGTACTCATTTAAATACTTCGCATTATTTCTGTAATAACAGATCTGCAGTATGCGGAAGAAAATATTTGCCCATCTCAAAATTTTTGCTTCGGCAACTTAGATTTCCCTCGACCTGTATCTGTTATAATTCGCTATCTAGCATTATACAAGGGAGGAAAAAAATGAGTTTGTAAAAGCATGAGGTCTCTTTATTTTTCATTAGAGAATTTTGTGTACATTGTGTTACGCCAATGAGGTGCGATCTGTCACTTAGTTAATGGAGCAGGATACTGCCAATTAACCAGATGATATACAAGCCAGTAGATCCACCTTTATCAGGGGCAGAGCAAATGGCTGCAAAAATTTTCCCAAAGTATTAGGTTCTGGGGTTTGCATGATGTGGTGTGAGTCTGCCAAGCCCTTGCTGCGAAACTGCAGCCATAGCCAGTAGGGCAGCCGCCAAAGCAGTACGAAGAGTTAAAGGATGCTTTCTGAAGAAATGGGTGAGGTTTTGCCATCTGGGTCTTGCCTTTTATTTTTTACTTGACCTTTTCTGAACATTTCAGTGGGGTTTTTTTTACAGCCCACTCATCCGAACCCCCATGTAGATTCTGCGCTGTATTGATTTTGTTCATCGTAGAAAACGCTGACTGAAGAAATAGAATAGAACTCTACTCCTCTTAGCTTTTTACAGCTTCCATTGGTTCATGAAGGTCAGGGGAAAATGCCATACCCCACCCTCCAAATGATTGGTTGCTTGGGAACTGGAGAATAATTTTCAGATTGTTACATACAGCATGAGCTACTGTTCAAACAGCCTCGTGGTTCTAAAGAAAGACCGGTAAGACCAGCAAATTCAGGTCTTGGTCATCAATTTTATTTTTTTTTTCCTGCTCCCTGTAATAATTTTAGTCTGGATGTCAGGAGCATGTCTTAAGCGTGCATCTTCACTTCTACCGCCTGCTTATCTATGCAGATCAATTATCAGGGGGAAGTCTTCACTGAAGGGTGGACTACTGCTTGCAGAGAACCATAAGTAACGAGTCTTTTTTTTTGCATTCAGCTTCTGGAGTGGGTGAGAAAATAGGGACGTTACAGAGCGCTTGGTTTAATCTGCATGAGTCAAGTTGCAATTTTTATATCCTAGCTGGAATTTGGGTTGGATATTTTTTCCCTAAATTAGCTTAGCTGGATTCCCATTTCTATATTTGATGGGGTTTTTAGTATGCAGTTTTAAAACCAGGAATAAGCTAAAAGCAAAAAAATTCACTCTGGCTTCCTCTGGCTATAATATCTAAGGCGGAGGACCCTCTTTGAAGCAAGAAAGCATTTCAGCACAGCGTGAAAGGCACAATGTGCCCAGGGAGACGGTGCAACGCACCCTCCGCTCCTCCTCAGCTGCTCCCAAAACGCGGGGTGGAAGGAAGGAAGAGCCCGAGCTCTTGAGGAAGTTTGGCATGAAAGGACACGCTACACCGAAAGAATCAGCAAAGAGACAATCCTTGCCCTTTCCTCCTCCTAAATTATACTTTTCCTTCTTATTTTATAATCCAAAACATTCTGGGGTGCTTTTTGCATGGAAGACTATAACATGTTGTTCTATTCTTTAGCTTTTATTGACAATTTTATCCCTCTGGAACAAAGGATTAATTTATTTTTTCCTATTAATAGGCACATTTTTACAGTGCTTGCACAACAGTGGAAAATGGGCGCCACAGCATTATTTTTTAAGTCTGCTTAGTCAATTATTGCCATACCAAACAAGCTCTTCCAGAAACGTCTTTCAAAGTAGGTCAGGACAGAACTCTATAAGCAAGTAGTCTGTGAGTACTTTTCCAAAAATAAGTGATATACCCTGATTTGAGGGAGGTTCTGGGTTTCTGAAGACCTCATTGGCTATACCACTGCATTTAGAGGAGTCTTAATTAGGAGTGTAAAGCTAATTACGTGGTTCAGCTGCCTGTGCTGGAGCTGGAGGTGCTGCCGACAGCAGGGCCCTGGCAGATGGGCAGCGGCGTAGCAGCAGTTGTGATGGTAAAGGTGATAAAAGTTTAGACGCTTATGTTCTCTGTTTCTGATTTGCCTCTTTTTGAGCCGTTTTGGATTATCTGTTTAGATCCTCTAGCAGATGTGCAAAATTTGACTTTTAGGGAAGATTCATCTCCTTCCTTGTCTGGGACACTGTAGATGAAGCTACCAAGGGGGATGCTGGAAGATTTCAATGACATTTTGAATGAGGCTGGGTTTTTGAGGGTTGGTATTTTTTTCTTTTAAACTTCGGAATGTCATTGGGCATTTTAAGGTCTCTGCAGACCCGAGCCTTAGTTTCTCTCTGCTTCAGTCCCTGCCAGTGTAATAGATCAATCACGTTTACTCATCTCACAGGAGCATTGTGAAAATGTGTACATAAAAAGACTGTCAGATGTTCGTATATCATTTAACAGGGAAATATTGGTACCTAAAATAAACATCTGAAAGCCTTCCTGTCCAGGGCAGAGAAATACAAAGAACATTTTTCCATGCTAGCAGCCAGCAAGTAATTTTGAGAGTGAGTAATTCTTCCCTTCAGAGACAAGCACCAAACACATCCACTGAGCTGTAGATTTAACTGAAAAATGTGTAGTTATCAAATGTTCTACCAAGTCAGGGGGCCCGTAGGCTGATCGCACTCATTAATCCAGACTTTGGCATAAAAGGGATCAGAAAATAGCGCATTTGTTTAATTGTTTTTTTTACTCAGGTTCCCTCTGAATCCATCCTTTCCCATTAACGACAGCCTTAAAGCATTTCCAGCCAGGCAGACACCGGGAATTAATCCCCCTGATAATGCGGTGTTCTGGCACTGCCACGGTGTTGCCAAGTCTCACCGGTGCAGATGTGTTCCCAACGCTGCGCTCCTAAAGGCGACTGACTGAGCTCTGTCCTTCGCTTTCCTGTTCTTGTTTTTTCCTTTTTTTTTTTTTTTTCTTGTTTTATGGCGAAAATCTGTTCCAAGCCCAAACAGGCATACACACACTTCCAGGTTTTTTGAGTAAATGCATCCTACACACTCAAACCCATAAAATAATTAATACACTTTCATTTACTATATATCTGTGTACATATAATTACCTTACTACCGTTATTTTTGAGCCAATAACTTTTTTGTTGATCTGATCACAATTTTAATGGAATCACGGCTCTCCCCTTGCATATTGGCTACAGCTTTACTGCAGACAGAGGAAGGATGAGGAAATTGCTCTCACCTGTAGAACAACACTGCCGAGCCAAGAATATCAGCTATAACCTCAACCTAGATTTCTGCAAACTTAAAATGAGAATTTTGCGTGGCTAACAGTTTATAGAGCTTTTTGGGGAAGAGTGTTAGAAGTTTTTTGGTGATAGAAGTTTTTTAGTGTTTGAGCAATGCAATGGACTTCAAGGTCCTGGAAGTCTGTGAGTCTTAATGAGGCTGAAAAGCTCTTTGGTGGAGTTGCTCTTCACGTGAGGACTAAGCTGATGACACCCTGTCTGTGAAGTTATCAGCTATAGCTCGACTTTTCAATGCTCTTGAGACTTGTGGAAAAAGCCAGTTACTCTTTTGCTCCTTCCCCTGCTCTTCAATTCCTTTCCAACTCCTGGCAAGAAGGAAACCAGAAATCAAGAGAAGAGGTCTAGGCTTGGGGGTGTTTTGTTGCAAGATCCTTCCCTACCTTGTCAAGTAAGATAATCATTGCATTGTCAAGCAAATTACATCTTCTGTTTCAATCCTCCAGCTGTTTTATTTAGCAGGAGACTTGTGTAATTTGTTGAACTCCCACTCTCCTTGCATCCACCAGCCCACGCGTGCCAGGCTCATCCCGTAGGACAGGCTGAACCAAGAGGCAATTTCTCGGAGAGGTCAGTTTACCAATGGTATTCTGTTTTACTGCTGATCGTACCTCATCAGCACTTCCTCTGCTACTCAAATGTAACCGATCAGTTAAGCAAAGCAATGACCCCCGCCGCAGGCAAGGACATGCGCCCACCACCCAGCCTAGCCCCCAGGCCAAGCAGCCCCTTGGCAGGTTGTGCCATTGCCCCTCCAGCAGCACCGCTCCGGGCAGCTCAGCCAGCCAAGGTTATTAAAACCTGCGGTCGGAGGCACAGACAAATGGACGGACGGCTCAGCCGAGCAGGGTACTGACTGCAGCCTGCTGCAATGCCCTTCGGGACAGCAGGGGGGCTGATGTTGGACAAGTAATTAACCCAAGCAAGGAACAGTACGTGTCACCAAATTCTGTTTGGTTTTGGGGCTTTTTTTATTTTTCCTTTGCCAAAGGATCTTCTAGCTTTGCCTTTAACTAAGAATAGAAAAGTAATCCTTCAGACTTCCTTAGGATTTGCTTCTTTCAAAGTACAATTCTAAAAATCCTCACCTTTGGCAATTTAGATTCTCACCTTCAGATTCTTTTTTTGCTGCCAAATAAGGAAAAGGAACATTTTTGCACAAAAAAGAGCAGAGCCATAATTTCAATCCCATTTATCAGCAAATGTTCTGCAGAAAGACATGCCTATATTGCTTTGTAGCCCTGTCAGACAAGGCATTAGCAAAAAGTACTCTTACACAGGTACTTGTGAAAAGCTTCCAGCAGTCCTCCTTGCCGGCATTTCCCAAGGGGGGATTGCCAGGTCACGTATGGAGTGCCAAATTGAGATCCTTAGGGAGTTCTTCCCTTTCTGAAAAACAGCCTTGCAGGGTGTCTGAAACTGAGACCAAAATCATTGATCCCAAACCATTTATCTGCAACAAGTTTAGCCATTCAACACGAATTTCTATCATCCAGCCCAAGTAAAATAACTTCCCAGTAATTCCCGTGGCTGGTGAATTAAGACTGACTTCCTTCTGAATACGGTTTGGATTGCGTGCTAACCCCAGGTCTTCTATCCTGACCGCTTTATACCACTCTTAAAATAACTTGAAACCTTTAGTTCTTTGACACGGAGAAGAAAATTTATGACAAGACTGAAGTCTAAAGAAAGTTCATTTGCACGTTACTGAGCAAGTCCCTTCCCAGTAAGGGGGCTTGCTTGCTCTCAGAGAGGCACAGAAAGGTCTCTGAACGCCTGTCATCTTCCAGAATAACAGCATCAATATGCACGAAGGTTAATGTCTCACAAAGGACTGGGAATCTGCATATTACATTTATCAAAAGATGTGTAAATGAGCCATGTAGGAGTCAACTACAATGCCTTGCATAATTTATTCCATGTACAATAAAAAGCTGATCAGATTTCATGCATGTTTATTTTTTGAAAGATAACTGCTTGAGTGTTTGAACTAGCTGTGGAATACAAATACGGTTCAAAGTAATGTGTTTATCTCCCTGACATTTTAATCTTGAAAACTTTCTTTTTCTCATTGTTTTGACAAAGCAGTTCTCTTGTGTGAGAATAATCTCTCCCAAACATGAGAGGACTTGCTTTGTTTGAGACATACAATATATCTGAAAGTTTATTAGATAGGCAGAGAGGAAACAAAAGACCCATAGTAAAAGTATCTATATTTCTGATATTGTTTATTTTCTTTCTAGGACTTTAAAGGATAGGAAAATTAATTAAATCTGAAGTGACACGTTGAAGTTTTAGAAATAGAGAAATCTTTGTTTCATAAATAAGTGACAGTGGGTAGAGCCTCATGCTCTTGGAGCAAGGTCCTTGACAAGTAATAGGCTGTAAAGTTGGGCCCTTGTACATCCATTTCATTCTCCATGGTGGTAAATAGCTACTAATGCAAACTAGCTCATATTCATCGTCTCAGTCTAAGTATTATCTAAAAGAGAAATGCAATTTCATTTTTTTATAATTCAGGGTTTCACATTGCTGTGGCATAAATTCAAATGCCTGGATCTTCTACTAAACATTTCCGATTTCAACAGATGGACATTTTTCCTGCAATTATGAATTTACCTTTATCTTTACCTTCTACTTGCTAGTTGTTATGGCTTTGTTCTCCAGAGTCTAGCAGGTGCAGATGAAACTTTTCTTCTTTTTTTAGTTTTCCTTTTTCAGTTACTTTCCACTAAATCGTTTCTCACAATATGGACATCTTCAGATTCTGCGCGAGAGGATCGTACCCGCTGTTTCTTGAGCACACATTCAGCATTGCTTGATGAGTTTTCCCTGCAAGAGACGCAGCAGAGTTGCCTGACTCCATGCTGGAGGGAATCCTGCTGCCGTTGGGAAGCCCGGCAGAGGAACAGACCCCTCTTTGTTTTCGGCTCAGGTGCTCAAAGCTTTTTGGAGCTGCTGTTAAACTTCCTCATTTAACCTCCCCGCATAATTACTTTCAAACCGTGCGATAGTTTTCAAGCCTGCTGGATCTAAAGCTCCGGAGAGGTATTTTGACACGCAGAAGCCTCGTCCCTGGCATTACACTGCCCTACCAAGTCCCTGAGAGCATCGGCCATCCCATGTTTCACCCCTTTTTTGTGGTGCTGCTCCATCGTCCCAAGGTTATCGGGTATCTCCCACCGCTCCTGTTTCAGAGGCACAACATCTATTTCACTCGGAGTAAGATACTCTGAAATGAAGCATCTAATTGCAAAGCAAGTAGCTGTATTTTTCAGCGTCAAAACTCTGGTTTTAAATAATTCTTAAACATCTTATTAGAGAGTCTCCAGAGCTCTGGAGTTTTGCAGAATTCTGCAAAGGCTTTTTTCCTTAACAGGACTGGTAAGTGAGAGTGCATATAATATATGCAGCACCCTTGCAGTTAGAAAAGGTAACATATTCACTTGAGTAGGAAATAACTTCCTACACAGAGTACATTTTGTCAAATTATTCATTAATAAAAGGGCCTCACGTGTAACAAAGCTGCAAGAACGACTTCTGTACACTCTTGTGTGCTTTAGAACAGCTGAATTCTTACAAACTCACAGGACTGTATTAGTAGATATTTCTCATAACGTATTTTGAGTTACAATAGCAAACCCTCTTTTCTGAATTTTTAGATTATCACGGAGACTTTGTCTTCTCCAAGAGGCCACGTCTTTATGCACAGCAAGAAAACAGCCACAGTTTCAACAGGTCTGGAGCACCAAGCCCAAACAGATTGCAGAGACAAAGAAAGGTCATGGCAAAAAAAAGGCAAATGAAACCTTGGTGTTAACACAGTGTGCTGATGAAGTTGATTAGTGAAATTAGTGAAATTGATTAGTTCATCTGGAGGAACTCGGATTTCACTGCCTGCTGTAGGACATAAGTTGGGGTTGTTCAGCCTGGAGAAGAGAAGGCTGCGGGCAGAGCTGAGTGCGGCCGGTCAGGGCTTAAAGGGGGCCCAGAGGAAAGGGGGGGACAAGCTTTTTAGTAGGGCCAGCTGGGACAGGACAAGGGGGGATGGCTTTAAACTCATTCCAGGCCAGGTTGGCCAGGGCTGTGAGCAACCTGATGTGGTTCAAGGTGTCCCTGCTCCTGCAGGGGGGTTGGGCTGGGTGACCTCTGGGGGTCCCTTCCAACCCCAAACATTCTATGAGTCTATAAACTCTCTCCCACAGTGCAGAAGTGCTGCTGTGGCTGAAGTTCAGAGAGGATGGTCCAAGGCTTGCAGCCATTGGGTCTACAGGGGAGAATTCCGTGCCAAACCCAGACAGATTCACTTAAATAGGTAAAATGAAAAGAAATGGACTGCATTTAAAGCAAAAATACCTTAAAAAAACCCAAACAAAAAGCCAGTCCTTTCATTGCAGCGACTCTAGTGAAAGTCAGGGTTTGCCTACTGCTGCCTTCGTTAGGTGGAACTGGCAGCCAGCCCTTCCTCTGTGTGGCTCATCTCCTTTTCCAGTTGCAAGTCTGACACCGGGTTTTTTTCAGGAGACGTGGGCATTATAGGGTACAAGCAGCATTTCTTCATCAGCTCACAAATGCTCGCGATTCAAATGTGTCCAGTTACCATAGCCACATGGCTTGAAAAATGTCAACCATGCACGTGAAATACTTTTCTGCTACAGCATGGATATGTCAGTAATACTTTGTTTTAAAAAAAAAAAAAAAAAAAAAAAAGTTAAGGTTTTTTCAGAGAAGGAGACTTCACAAGAAGGAGCAGAACGACCCTAACTAGCAACCATAGAAACTGTATAGAGATAACATTGTCTCAGGAGACAGATTGATTTCTCACCCAAATTTAGATGGCCTATTAAGGTTTGTGGCTTCCTCCTCCAGGCCGTTCTGTGGGAGACCGTCCTTGCTGGTTTATATATAAACTTAGAGCTTCTGGAAAATGCATCAGAGATTGCACTGAACATGTATTATATACATTAAAAAAGAAAATCCTGTTGAAGCAGGATCCCTGAAACACTTGCTTTTTATGTGAAAAAAAAAAAACCACCAAACCCTGCTACAACAGTGTTTTATTCTGGGAGACCAATTGCCTCTGTGTGAGTCATCAGAGGAGTTGAAGTCAGCGAAAACATTTGTGATAATACAATGAAGCAGCAGAACAAGTTTTTCCACAATGAATGTATTCAAAAAAGGCCTGTATGCTCACAGGCATGGCTCTGGCTATATTCACAGCGTGCTGCAAGATTTGACGCAGGTGTGTGTCTTGCTTCAAGATTGATGCTCGGCTATTTCAGACTATTTTCCGTCCTAAAATTGAAAATGGCCTAGGAAAACCAAACAAACAGATGAAAAATACGACTTGGCAGCAACAAGTCATATGAATGGAGAAATACACTAACACTGTTCCATAAAATTATTAAATCAATGGTGTCAAAACCCCAGGATTTCTGTGCTGGAATCACTCACAGGGGCAGAGCGAGCTGCCCCGGGGCACAGCAGAGGAGAGGTCATCTGGTGTGCAATTGGTTTTGGGGATAGTAGCTTTTGTATACCCGAGGAAATCTGCTCTTTCTGTCAAAAAATAATTTTAATTTATAAATGTAATTTCTGTAATGTCATTGTACTTGTGTCTGTTAGGACTTCTACAGCCTGTTCCTGAGCTGCCCTTGGACTGAAGTTGGAGTACTGATGTATTTCAAAAGGATGTCCTGGGAAAGGAAAGAGTTTTCCCGCCCCTTGAGAGCTGATCATACTCTTACCCCCCTGCTTTTTACACACTAAATTACCAGGGCTGGCTACTACGTGTGAAACTTCCCCCTCCGTGCTGATGGAAAGGCTTTCCCCGTGAGCTGTGAAATGCAGCATTTTGTTCTGCTCTAATTATGCCCTGGATCTTGGGCGGTGTTGCCGGGCTACGTCCTTATGTTCCTACCGTCTGAGGAAACCAGCCAAGTGCTAACATTGGACAAAGAGCAGGGAAAAGGCATCAAATCTATGATTTGTTTTGCCTCTTAAAGGAAGAGACATATTGCTCTGTTAAAGCACAGCCATGTGCGACGGGGCAATGACATTGCAACAGCAGCTTCAGGGGAAAGAGAAGGTTTGTTTGCAGCAATCATCATGTATCTCTCACCAAGTTAAATAAGCTCTGGGTAGGGTACTGAGTGGGACAGGATCACTTTTTCCTCTGCATTTCTCCCTGGCGAGACCTAGGGTCTGACTGCATCGGCAGCCTGGTGCCGCTCGGGCAGCTCCGGTGTGCCCATTGCGTGGATGGCCAGGGATGGCCGAGGGGCACTGCTTTATTTTTTAGTCCTCCTACACCTGACCAAAAAAATATGTGCTCTCCCAAACCATTCCCTAGTTCTCCCTGTGAAAGAAACCCATTTTCACAAATTTATCTTTCAGTGTATAAGCAATGTATATAAGCTCCAGTGACTGGGAATTAATCTGTTCTTCTCTTGCAATGCAACAGAACTTGCAATATTTAGTATGCATTTAAGCATTTAAATAATGAATTATTAAAAAAAAAACCCCACCAAAATAACTACAGGTGCTCTATGCCAGATATTTATGCCTCTGAATTCTTAATCTATTTTATAGTGAGATTAACATTCACTGCTATGAAAGATCTGCCACTGCAGGTTATGCAGCATTTCTGTGCCTATCTGCAGGGGGCCGTGCGGATCCAATAAAGCATTAAGAAGCAGGAAAATAGATTACTCTGAATTCATGAAGTGATAACTTTTAGTTTCCTTTGAAATGCTGATGACATGCAGGTTTTTTACTTCTAGGTACTTCACGGGCATAGTCAGGTATGTGGCTTCATAGTTTGTCACCTTCTTGGAAACAGAGTCCCTGAGGTAGAAAATGCAACCAGTAGTGAGTGCTTTTTATGATGCCAAGGTGTCCTTCAGCTGTAGTTATTTCATTGCTGCGTCAGCCCAAAGCCTCTTCGTTCCTCCCCAAACCCACTGGGAAACACTGGTTTCTTGGTTTTTTGAAAGAACCGTAACATGAAGTGGCACCTCCCGACACCGCAGTGCTCAAGGTGGGTATGGCTGCTGAAAACTGAGACAGAGAGAAGGGATAGACAATATAGATATTACAATATAGATAATTTCTATGAGAGGGCATGAACCAACTCCTCTTTGGCTTGAATTCTGCTCATGATTGAAATCCTGATGCATCAGCCAAGGAAAAGTAATGGCTTCTTGTTAGATAAACAAATTGTGAACAGTTTCAGTGTATACGACTGTCAAAAAAGGAGAGTCTCTTCCATGTTTGCCTTTTAAAGAACAGAAATCTTCTAAAACTTCTAACACTTGTAGTATTTTGAATAGAAAATGTGGAGATGTTATCCTCTGGAGAGGATCAGCCGTAAACACTAAAGCTACCGAGCACTCTAAAACAAAGAGATAAGAGGAGCTTCGCTCTTGCTGCTCTCATGTTAAGCTTCAAGTGAATTCAGCAACAGTCAGTATCACCTTTAGGAGTTTTCTGTCCAGTCTTTTTGCCTGAAAATATTTTCCTTTTGTAACTCTGACAAGCATTTTCCTTGAAAGACTCTGCAGATCACTTAGACTCTCTGGGAAAAAAAAAAAAAAAATTAAAAAAAATTCTCTTGTTTAGAATCTCTGAAAAACTTTGCTCTTTCTCAAACAATTCACAGCATATTACGAATCCCAGTACGAAAAAATGACCTTCTGTTTTCCCTCAGTGAACAAAGGCAGCTCTGTGGCAGGGGAAAGAGGGAGCCATGCAGATGGGGTGGCAGAGGACTACTGTTCCGCCACAGAAAGTAGGGTTGGTATCACAGCTCATGTTGTTCTGCTTCTGGTCCCTGGGAAAACAACGACAGCAGAAATTCAGCTACAGCTGCTCTCGTTTGCTTTTGTTTGCCCTGAATTCATACTACGTTGGAGCAGTTTTAGATCTGGAGACTAAAGAAATGAGGCGGGAGGAGCAAAGTCAGGCGCGCGAGCTGCCCACTCGCCAATCCACCTTGTTTAACGAGCCGAGTTGTCCCGTCAACGCGCCTCATTGAATCCCAGAACGGGCCACGGCCCTTCGCCTGGTGAAAGCAATGAAGTTGCTTTCAAACCAAAACTGGTTCTACATTTCCTCTCAAAATTTAGTTGCTGTTAATGAATCAAAGATACTCTACAAACCCACTATATTTTCCGTGCTTTTAATCAAACCTTTGGTTCAAAAAGGAGGAGGAACTCTTTATTGCCTCTCATGGATTTAATTTTGTAAACCGCTTTAACCCTTGCTGGTCCGAGTGGATTTACAACGTGCTCACACATACCCAGAATGTCGGGCAGCCTCCAGTTTACAAACTCTTTCTTGCTAAGAATAAGCCTTAACACAGGGAGCTGCGCTACGGCAGCTGAGACATTAAGTTACAGCAGGTAAGGGCAGAAGACAGAATCCCAGCACCCCCAGATCTTCACATATTCCACCTCAAAAGGAAGGAGCAGTCATTAAAATTGTAATCCTACAATTAAATGTAGAAAACTGATGGACCTGACAGTGCAAGAAACCACAAACGGAATGAGGCCAAAGAGGTAAAGTAAGAATTGCAGCTCTGATCTGTTAATCGAATTAGGAATGAAAGCCCTCTGAATCCATCTTATCTCATTAATAAATGTATCTATATATCCATCTCAAAATTTCCATTGCCTATAAACGGAATAACTCCCCAGCTCGCTCGAGCTTTCTGTCCATCCGGGCTCTGCCTCCTCCCCTTGTATTGCACCTTGTCCAGTATCCGTAATTTCAGTGACCTTTTAGTTGGCATGTCTTTGGTTGTAGACACTTAACTTACTGCAAGAGTGATTTAATTTAAAATTAATTTGGTGCTGTGTGTAGTAATATTAATCCCAATGATTTTATTTGTTATAAAACAGGATAGGGTGATTAAATTCACTTGCATTTCATTGTAATTTAAAAATGAAATGAAGCACCAACATTCAGAATTGTTTTTATTTATGGCATTGGATGTTTTCCTGTGTTGTAAAGTTATATGTTACGTATTTGGGTAAGAAGGGAAGGAATCCCAATATATAGGGGCATTAGGAAATGTATCTTGTCCTTTCCTTGCCATTTTCAGTATATTTTAACCATCACAAGGCTTTGTTTAGGGTCTGTTATGCCAATTTACAGGGAAAGGTGACACAAGTACTTCCAAAACAACCCCTTTCTGCTTTTCATTGACAATATATAAATCCCCTGCCTTACCTCCACGCTCGCATATGCAACGGTCCCGTGCATGGCTTACTGCAGAACTGAACGGACACATGGGTGTTCCTGACATCAAGGAAGGGAACACCAGCTCTCCACTGCTATTATTAAAGTCTAGATAAAATATTACACAGCTGGCATCTTGTTTAAGTAGTTCTTAAACCACTACTTCTTAAAACAAGCTATCCACATAACCTTTAAAGCAAAATAAGTTGTAAAGAGCAGCAAGGATGAAAAATGCTGGAAGTAAATAAAGCTGAGAAGAGTAAGCTCCTCTGTGCTAGACTACCTTAAGTGACTTGATTTATACGACCAAAGCAAGTGTTAGACAAGATAATATAAATGTAGAGCTTAAACCTATTAATCAGATTAAAAAATAACATGAAAAGGAGCACAGACTCATAGACTGAAAGAATAAGATATAAAATGCAGCTATAGTTGGTCATCCTAGCAGGAAATTTGACAAAAATAATGGGCAGTTACTGAAGACTGAATTATTGAAGAACATATAGCAGTGGATCAATGCTGATCCTATCAGGCTCTTGTAACGGCAGTGCTAGGGACTTGACTGGTACACACCTTTTGCAGCTAAGGAAAGTGCTGGCCCTTGAGGTAAATAACCTATTTTCCCCACTCAGAATACATGATCCAGGGCTTCAGCTTGTGCTGGTTTACCAAGTTTTACTCTAAAATAGCATTTATCAGGCTTACAATGTCCATGGAAGATCACATTGCATTTTGAAGCCAGTATGTCCAGCTGTACAGCGAGCCACAGGACCTGAATTGTCCTACCGGGGGGCTTTTCTCAATTACTTGGCCAGATTTCCCCTTCTGAGAGGTGGAAAAATGAGGGAGCTGTTATGGGTAGAGAGAACATGAGAGAATTAGAGAATCTAGGCTTGGCCAAAACACCCCCATCTTGTTAACGCACAGAGTCGATGCCTGAACGGGGCACATGGACTGGATCTGGGAGTTAAAGGGTTCTGAGCGGAGAGGCTGTTGAGCATCACAGGAATCTGGCTGCCATGAGCATGAAGTCATGGAGCTTCCTCTCAACACCTTTAATCTGCGTCATGGCAATGGTAGAGCTGCTTCAGCGGCCTTTCCTTGTGTGCATGGTCCACGTTGCAAAATATTTTTAAAAATGTTTTCACAACCATGCGCCAGGTGAGTAGGTTCACATGTATAACAAGTGCAGCACCCACAGCACCTTTCCCTCCAAGCCAGCCACCTGCAATTCGTGTGTTTAGCAGCTAGAATAGCTGTTGTGCATCAGTGGAGGGGTTTCTCCATGGGCAGGGTTGAAGGTTTGTGTTGCTCCAGGTCACAGCTCCTCGGGTCCCTAAGCCCTGGAGGAAAGAGGGTTGTGGGTTTGAAACCACCCCTGCCTTTCAGGCATATCTGTTTCTTGATTTAAATTTGCTCTGGATCAAACTCTTGCTCTCCTCTGATTTAAGCTATTTCTTAGAAACCTGTTTGTATCATGTTTGGGGAGATTAGCCCATTTGCCAGGATGCGGAACAGAAAAGGTTTCTTTTTCTGTTCCCTAAACTCAAACCAATGTTTGTAACTCAGAGAAATAATTAGGTAAGTAGTTTGTCAGTTAATTTCAGCCCCAGCATGTTAATATGTACTTCTGTTTTTTCCAATTGCCTGTTATGCCTTGCCTAAAGCCCTAATTGATGAAAATTCATTGAAATTATGAATAAAATAGAATTAATTTTTCATCTCGCGCATAGCTGGCATTTATGTCTCTGTGCCATAAGACACTGTTGAGGCTGAGTTTAATAAGATTCAATGAAGACGCTTTCAGGGACAGAAAGAACAGCCTTAAACAGAATTTTATCCTATGTCAAAATAGCTGTGTTAGGAAGAAACCCCCTGGGCAGCATCCTTCTTTGGGCCACTCCAAGGATGCTTGCTCTGCTCTCGCTCCTACCACGTGCAGCACCAGTGGTGCCGTGGCCCATCGTGGCCATGGCCATGTATTCTTGGTGTCATTTGAAATGAGGCCTCTTTGGTCTTTCTCTTGGTCAAGAAAATCTCATTCTGAAGAAAAATAAACCAGCAGTTGGCATCAATGCTCTTAAGAACAAGAGACTTGTCTGCCTACATGTTAAGAGCTCAAGCCAGAAGATATTTAAGCATCAAACAAATCAATTAAGATTGTTTACATGCTGAAAATTGACCACATTCTACAACAGAAAATAAAGCAATGAAAAGCCTGCATTTTAATATATACAAAGGATCTGTGTCTGTCTTGCTTTTTTCATTACTCAAGAAGCACGCAAACCGTAAGAATAATGTGTGAACATAACTGTGAAATGATAGCGTACAGGCAGGTTAAGCAGCCTGTCCTGACCTCCACCGTTATTTATACAGAAATAAAACTGCAACATAAACCTATGCATCACACGGAACATAGTTTTCTTTTGGATAACAGATCGTAAAAAAATAGATTTATCAATATACAGTAAGATATACCTCACTGAAGCAGGTATGGATTTAGACATTAGGATCAATGGGCAATCAAAAGGAAGATCAGTGTTTAAAGAGCATTAAAATGTCTGTATTGTATTAACAACGGCAGGGGAAAAAAGCAGATAAAGGCTCAGGAAACTGGTGGAGCTTTGTTCCCATTATAACTACAGCTTCAACATTGGCTTGGAGAGAATGAGGATACCTTGAAGCATGAATATAAAATCACTTATTTGGACTGGTAAACTATAGGATCAAAAACTAGAAGTTCTTTTTCAATAAAACATGGCTAGTTTTATTCTAGGATATTGTCCAAAGGAGAGCTTTTACATTGCTCTCAAAGCATTTTACAGCCTGCATAGTCTAGGGCCAAGGGTGCAGGCTTACGGTAATTAAACATGTGCTTATTATCATCCAGTAAACAACAAGGGGAGATACTGCAACAGGAATAACCGTGCAGCCCCGATATGGCCATGCCTGTTTGCTACAGATTCATGTTCTGGCGTGCAGAAACTCTTCGTGTCCTTACTGAGCTGCTGCCCACAGATTTTTCACATACGGACCCAGCATTGCCTGATGCGGCCGAGTTGATTTAAACTGGTGGAGGACTGACTCTCGCTCGCTCCAAGGCCGTTTAATACGTGCAACTTATTATTCAGTAAATCACACAAAACTTCCACATTTTCCCATTAAGAACCCTCATAATTAACTTAAAATACATCCTCGCACATCTCTATCACTTTGAAGCTTGATCATGATTTGAATCTACGCAATATTCAAGACCTGAATCAGAGGATAATAATAACCGAAGCAGTAAAAAGACAGAGGACCAAGCTTACCTATTGATCTGCTGGAGATGAAGAAATCAAGAGTATCATACAAAAAGAGGAAAGCATGCATATATCTCTCTATTCTATCTTATATCCATTTCTTTAAGCATAATGTACTCTCAGAAAATGGTTTTTTGAATTAGCTATGGTAATACATCTTTCTTTACATCTTTCTTTACAAGTGTATTCTATTCCCATCACTTCCTTTGAAAATACTCCTCGTATCAAAACAAGTACTTAACATACTTAAATAGCAGTACGATTCCCAATAGTGACTTTGGAGCACACTCATTTTTTATCGGCAACGTGCTTCACCGGTTTCGATAGGGCAGGAGTGCCGTTTGATCGTGAAACCCCAAAATAATAGGAATAGTCATTATGTGGGTCCAGTCTGTAGCTCTGACTATGTGCCAGTCTCCATCCCTCCTAGGGCTTGGGTTCGCTTTATTACCTACTTCACAGGCTCCAGTTCCTAAAGAAATAATTGTTCTTTTTCTGGAGAAATAATCACAGAGTTTAGCCTTCCTTAAGTGTCCGCAATGGATTTATTTACAATCCAGTTATTCCATTTCTTCTGTCGTTAGAGATTTGGTTTCTTAGCCATGCCCATCACCTAGCAGCAGCAGATAAGGGGTCCCTCTGACAGCGCTCGTGTAATGGAGTAGGACCGAGGTCCGTGATAGCGGCGCTAAGTAATTCTGCGGTGAAGGGACGCTGCTCATCCGCCAGCAGCTCGGTGAGAGCAGCAATCAATCCACAGGAAGGCCTGCGATGTAAATCACTTCTATTTTGGAAATGTTTTTTTCATGCTCTGTACAGAATTATAAAAGCTTATTATGGAAACGAAAAATTAACACACACTTAATTACACGCTTTTTCGAATTAAGCTATACACCATCAGGGACAGCGCACAACACACAAAGTAGCATCAGCAGCTTTTTGGTGTCCTTGCACAGAAATGGCAATCAGAGCTGTGCAATAAATACCTTGTCTCTATTGGTGCTTCTCTTTTTAAGCGCAGTGCAAAAAATATGGGAACCGACCAGAGGTACAAAGGAGGAACAAGAGCCCGGTACTGATTTCTGGAGACTGGGCTGGGAAAGTCGGAAAATGTTTACACACAAGAGCAATGTGGGTTTTTCTAAACCTTCTAAGTGAAAATGTGTTTTGGTTGTAAGGATCATCTGATTATACACCTGGTTTTCCTTTCATATGTCGGCCAATGTGTTTACTATGCCTGCAGCATTTTCTTAATAACCCCTAATAATAATTGAATTTTATTTAATGCCAAAAATGGACTTATCTATAATCCTCTTATTCTACTTTCAACATTTCTGGAGCAATTGCTTCTCTGTCACGTTTCATAAAAGTTCACTTTCCTCAAAGTGAATGCATCTTCTCATCTATCCATAAAAACGTATTTTCAAGAAAAGGGAAGAAATTTAAGTTATCTGTATAAACTAAACAGATGAATTCAGTCTATCTGATAAGCTCAAAAAAGGCAGTCATGCATTCAAAATCTTCATGGGTCGTTTAATAATTAATGCAATTCTAAAAAGCTGGTTGAGGTTGTTTTTTAGACCAAGACCTTGTGCTTATTATAGGCACAGTTTAGTGTGCGTGTTTGTTTAGCAGTGCTTTAACCGAGGAGTATGATATTAGAACACAACCTGTGTTTTCTGTTCTTCCCTGTGCAAAGAGAAATGGTCACGTTCATTAAATCCTTCACGGTCAAATCGTCTCAAAGACAGAATTAAAGCCCAAATGCCTGGTTCTACATCGCCACGCGCTGTGTATGGTAATTTCTGTCTGTGCAGAAGAATGACGGCGTGGTTGTAAAAACTTTGGTTTGGATACATCACAAGCCCATGCTGCCTTGCTAGGAATAACAGAAGAAAGGGACTATGATGGAGAATAATGAAGAACGAGCTAAGCCTATAAACTTAAGCCCATAGCACTTACCAGTTAAGAAGGCGTGATCATGCTTTGTCCCATCTATCGCTTGACAAAAACGAGAGCATGCAGTTATGTGCTGTAACTCGGGGGAGCGGGTGTCAATGAAGAAGAAATCCTGCCTAGACAACGATACTCTACTCAGAGTGAAACAAGCAGCATTTGGATGACGTCTTACACCGATGGCCGCAATTACACCTCGAAAGCCAACCTACGCCAGGGACCTGCCAGGGGGGCAAGAACCTCACCCCCCTGCGCAACCACAGCTCCCACCTGTACAGACCCGGGGAATGAAACAGCCAAACTGCAATGCCCTCACTTCACACTGGCACCATCTGAAAGTCATGATATCGCAATATTTTTTTCCCCCAAAGCTTAATTTTCTTCAGCTAGCACTTTCCTGCTGCTAGCCCTGTAGAACAGATAAATTTTAACTGCAGAGGTCTGGTCTGAGAAATCCCATTTCTCTCTAAATATCTGTCCTGTTGCCCAGATGATGGCTTTCTCCATGAGCATTTAATCTTTCTTAACTCTTCGCACATTTGAATAACAGGATTTTAGGAAAAAAAATATTTTCCAGTCTTTCAGTCAAAACTAAAAAAAAAAGGCCCAGTCAGGAAAATTGTAACAAATTAGTATTGGCGAGAACTTAATAACAAAAAGCGTTTAATGCTTGGCATCCATCTCTGGTTTCCCTGTGTCCTTGAGCTGGCCTCCTCTGGTGCACGTGGGAATTATCTGACGTTCGCTGGTGAAGCAGCTCCTACTGACCACGGCTGTGGATCAGCCTCAAATGGTCGCCCCCTTTTTATTACCGTTTCTCCTGAGTTTTCTCTCTCAAGACAACCAATATTAGTCCCTTTCTTAAGGAGATTTCTTTAATTTAGAGATTTCTAGAAGTATTTATAAAAAAATTAATAGCTAGAGTAAAAAGAAATTTGAAATACAAGCATATTATTGCACTTTATTCTTTAAATACGAATGTTCCTATTTGTTAAAAAAAAACCATTCAATATCTTCAAGGAAAAAGAACTCAGTATGTTAAGCTAACTGATTAATTACATTTAAAGAACTTATTTTAGATCATAAACTATATTTATGATCAGCGTGGGCTTAATGTGTCGTCCACATACATATCCCCTGAAGAAAGGTTTCCGTTCACTGTAATAAGCGCTATTGTTGAAGACAAAAAGTACCGATCAGAAGTAGCTGAGGAAAGGATTTTCCTTGTAGAAAGCACATGAAAGTGAGACATTAAAAGGCTGTCATCCACGGAGAGGGAGGGACGACTCCTCTCTCGCGTGGCTCCGAGCACAGCACTCGCTGGGGCCGGAAAAAAGCACCGCGTGGTGGCTGGGCATGGGACCAAGACCAAACCTGAAATCTCTATTCCTGGCTTTTCCCTCAAGTCACTGTTTCCTGATCAAGTGCCCTTCATCTTGATGGAATCACGTCACTTCTCAGTTTCCCAATTTTCCTATCTGTAGAAGTGGGAGTGGAAGGTAATATGCAAAATGCCATTCGTACGAATGCTTCAGCAATCCACCTGCAGGGCCTGGAAATGCCTCCCCATTTCAAACGTGGGGGCATAGAACACAGAGGCAGGTTTAAATGATTTCTCTCCTATCAGCTTAGGCCCTTATCTTAGCTTCTGTCATCAACGGACTTTATTGGCGTGGTTGGCTGTCTCTGCTCCTCTCTGCTTGTCTATCTGTGTACATACATGATGATAAGCTTTGGAGGCCAAAAAATTTACATTTCTAGGCATGTTCTTGTGATTTTGCAAAAGGGGAGAAAAATTATGATTTTAACACACATAAAGCCATTGTATATAAGCATCACGGTTTAAACTTTCTTCTTCACATCTCTTTTATAAACTCTCCTTTGAGGGCAGCCCCAAGCCAGAACACAACAGGACCCTGTGCCGTCCCTCTGCTCCTCAGCATGATGGTCCCAGCATCACCAGGTGACCGTGACCCGTGCTTCCTATGGGCTGCGCCCATCGGTAATGACTGCCTCCTGAAAAGGGGTTGGGAAGTATATTTCTGTCAAAATAAATTGCGGAGTGTACGCTAGGGCAAAATGCGTGACAGTGAAATATGATTTGAAAGTGTCAGGCTTGATGTGAAATGATAGAATGAGTGTGTGTTTTCTCAGGAGAGCATGTCACAGCCACGGTTAAGGAAATGATGAACTGTATTTTGAAGAATTCTCATCCCTTCTTTTAAATCAATGTGGAAGGAAAAGTAACCCCCTTCCGGAGATTATTCCCTTCCCAGAAGCTGTTTACATAAGAAAAATGCATCAGGAATCAAATTCCAGGGGAACTTTTTATTCCGAGGAGGATTTTTCTTCTAGTTTAATAAGCGGGAAGAACTATATATATCATGCAGAAGTTATATAAATACTGGTCAAAATGAAGAAGGGATGCCTTCAAAAGCCCATAATTGAATCTCACACATAATTGCATGCTCACTGAACCTCAGGCTCATGTACTGCTGCCTTGCATCTGCAAAAAGAGTTCAGCCCCTCCAAGTCCCGCGTGGGAGGCCCACAGCAGCCATGCATTGCACGCTCGCACACGCCAGCCTCAGAGCCCCTGCAAAGCAGCAAGCAAAGCCTTTGCCGGATGATCCGTCGCATCACTCCGGGTCCCCACCTTTCCTCTGGAGTACCACGCCCAATTAGCACACCGGCTGCGAAACCCATCCCTGCAGCCCCGCTCCGATTTTCTGCTACAGCACATAGTTCATTATTTTCAGATAATCCTTGTATGTATAACGTGAGGAAACTGCTGCGTGGGCAATGGCAGCTAATTTAATGGGTTTGGGGTTTTTTTCCACGTAGTGGGTTTTGTCTGAAGCTCTGGAGTATTCACCCCTTGGGGGAAAAAATGAAAAGAAGTGAAGTTATTTAAATTATTATTTGGAGGGTGAAGAATATTCAGGTCTATGGATATTTTAGTTGGTTCTTGTAGGCAGTCGCGTGTTTGCCAACTCAAACATGTGTTTGAGTTTTACCCTAAAGTTGCCCTTTGAGGGCTGTCCCCAGCACTCCCCCACTTCCAGCAGTCACCTCTCAATTCTGCAGATGTTATTTGCACTGAGATACTTTCAGGTCTGTAGTTTATACACTTTTCACTTACCATTTGCTGAAACGATTTCCCCAGATCCATTTATGTCACCCTCCAGCACACCAGTGTGTAAGGGCCCCATGCTGGGGGTCGGAGCAGAAGGGAACCCCGACTCCATCCCTTCCCCTCCAGCCAAGCCCACAGCCGCATGCACAGCCTTTTCTACCTGCTGCAAGCTGGGCACCTCCTAGAGCACCCCAGGAGCAAACCTTTACCCCGTGTGTCCAGGAGGGGAACACAATATTGTACATCAGGTCACTTATAAGCAAAAATACCATTAGAAGAGGTTTCTTTTAAAATATGATTACCTAAAACTTCAGTTTTGCGACTTTGTTCCACTTTTCCAAGCAGTAAAACAAAAAGAATTTTTTAAGGTTATAGCATTCTGCACCAGGGGAATAGACAGGATACAGAGCAAAAGTTAGGATCTTTTTTACTTTAGGGTCCCAGATAACGTGCTTTCATATTGCCGACAATTTTTACAAGACTTTTCTTCCTTGTTTCTTGGGAATGGGCAAAGGAACATCACATACGGAGGAAGGACTCCATCATCATCTTATCCTTCTTCCAGCCCTTTTTTTGTTTCGTGTTCTCATTGCATAACATACCTATTGCAAAATTAGTTGAGGGCTTCAGGCTGCCTCTCTCTGTTATAACCGTTAGGATACCGACAGAGCCCAATGTGTCTCATTTTATGACAAATACTAAAAGGATTTTTTTGCCACATCCATAATAATTTTATTTTTGTGAGCATCAAGTGAAGGCAATAAGGCAGAGTGAAATTGTGAAGAGCCATCAAAATTAATATTACTTTCCTCTATGCAGCCAATATTACAAGGTCTGGTTTGGGGGATCCTTCCCATTAGGTTTAGGAAACAGAATCTTCATCACTCTGCAAAATATTTCTGGTTACTTTGGGTGAATTATATAAAAGTTATTTTAGCTTTTGTCCTTTAAAATAATTTTTAAACCCTCTAATGTCAGCCAAACACAAGAACAGTCAGAGTTCTTACTTATACTTAAAAAGAACTGAAGCCTGATGACTTGGACATGTACATTAGAGAGTCTCTGGCAATTTTACGGTTCATATATCTTTCATTCAGTAGCGTGTTAGCTGTCTGTTCCCCTCTCTGGAAATAGGAGGAAAAAAAATAGAGCCACCTTAAACACCAAGGTAGGGGGAAATAAATACTTTATGAATTGGCATCCATATTTGCTAAGAAGTAAATTATTTCTTACATTTTAAGCTAAAACAAAAGTTGGGTGAGGGAGTAGAGTTGGTAGGACTTTGACATTTCTTCCTTTGCTGTATTTATATTTAAGCATTGACCCACCCTTGCATAATGTCCACGCTCTAAGGCAATTCACAGATGTTTCCAGTCTCACCCGCTGGCAGCAATGCAGTGACCGAGCACTAACAGCACCCACCCAGCCAAGATTTGCAATGTTACTCCCCATCCCCATTTCATGGGGTGTTCCTAAAGCACTCTTGGGGTAGACCATGGATAAGGTGCAATTTCCAGCATGCTTCTGCATCTGGGATGCAGGACCAGTCTTTCGAACCTGCTTTTTTTGGTTGAATACATCCAGTGGTTGAAAGTTATGGTGCAGAGCTCTTTCCTTCAGGCTGGAGGGGTGCAGAATCTTCTGGCCAAAGACACAGTCCAGGCACAGAAGGAAGGAGTTAGGGAGAAAGCCATGGTGCAAAGACCTCGTCGCCAAGAGCTCGTTGGCTGTTGGTCATTACAGTCGCAGTCGCAGGGCGTGTGGCCCCTCATGGTAGATATTTCTGTGTTTAGGCAAGTACCAGGTACAATGAATTAATACACTGGAATTTTTACAGTTTTTCAGAAAAAAAAAGTACTCTGTCTTACCACCCTTATATCTGCATGCAGAAGAGGAAGGAAATTATTTTATTGTTAAAGGAAAGCAAGAAACCAACAGAGAGGAATTGAAGGGACAATTATAGATAAGTTCAGTAGATGCGTATGCAGTACTGAGATAAAGTAATGTTACAGTGAGGAAAACAGAGATTTTATGTCCCCTCACTTCTGAGATCCTGCCCATTGTTACAGTGGTTTATTGCTAATGTTGGATTTTGCCAGAAGAAATTCAAGGCAACTTCTGCAACAGTTTTACTTCTAATACATTTCTTTAGTTACAGCCTGCAAGTTTAGGCCTAATTTTTCAAATATTATGTATAGATTTGATTTAACGTGGTGTTTTGCTCTGAGTTTGGTTTAGAAGGAGAAAATAATGTGTATGGAATAAACGTACAATCTGAGAATAGCACAAACATTTTGCACTTTCACTGATCCTGATATTTTACTGCGTATGTACCCCTGAAGGACAGAAGGGATCCAAGCTTTCTGGGGAGCCAGCTTTCATGACCAAGTTTGTACCTTTGAAAGGGCAAATGCTCTGCGAGGCAGCACAACTGCAAACTTTTCAGAAATGCTGACTGCATTTGGTGAAGAAGATCTGAGTTAGGCATTTGGTAAAAAAAAAAAATAAATAGATTTTCCTCTCTTAATCCTTTCAAGTAAGGAGGAATCTTCACAATAAAAAAAAAAAGAAAAAAGACACATTGCTCTCCATGTGATACTCGGAAACATCTGCCATCTCCTGGGGGCTCGAGGAGAAAGAGAAAAGAAGCTCATGAAATATAAAATTACCCTGGAATCCATATTAATGACTACAGCTTTTTTTCCAGTGGGCTCCACTGTACTCTTCACCCCGCGCTTTGCGTTGCTGCGCAGGCTGCCCGGCACTCGCAGCCAGCCACGGGGCCGTCAGAAGCCCCCTGGCAACGCGGTTGCCTCGCCTCTGCGGGAGTGAATCAGCAGCCAGGGTACGGCTGGAGAAGCGGCGGGGTTTGCTGCAGCCAGCGAGGATCTATCGGAGGGCTGTGCATAAACGCTGCCGTGTAACTCGAAGGGGAGAGACCCTCCCTGCCCGAGGGCCACGACAGTAACGTCCTTTTCGGGTTTGGATTCTTGTGTCGGGTCCATCCCTCAGCAACTTCCAGTTGCCCGTGGAGGAAGTTTGTGGGTGTGCTGTCTCACTCTCCCACTTGGGAGGCTGATTTTTTTTTTCCCCCCAATTGTCTGGTACCTCTAGGGAAGCTTTTCGTCGCTGGAGGTTTAACCAAATGCAAGGGAAATTAAAAAGAATATAGTTTCTCCTCATTTAATCTTGTTTTACTAAAATATCCACAGATGTGGAGCTGCGTGTCCTAGATAGCACATCCATCACTCTGCTTTTGCTTGGATAAAGTTTGCCCTTAGGGACTCTCAGAAAATCTGTCTTAAAATTACCAAACCTACCATCATCTGAAATTATGTAGTTTGCGAGTTCCAAATCAGTAAGAAACTTCAGCTTCCTTCTTGTTTTGCTCCAATTTAGCTGAAGATAAGAAAGGTGCTTTGAAACTATTCAGATGCATTTCAAAGCTCAGTTGAAGCTCTGCTCTTTCCCATTTGGGGCTTCCCCCCATGGGACGCCCATGCAGGAGCAGCGGTGTCTTTCCTTGTTGGTGTGCATGGATCTGGATCCCCTCCGTGCTCTCTCACCTTCTGTACAGGGTTGCTCAGACTCACTTTTGCATCCAACAAACCTGTGCATCTCCACCTGAAGAGTTGGCCTCAAGTTGTGCCAGGGCAGGGTGAGGTTGGGCATGGGGAACAATTCCTTCCCCTTGGTGCTGTCAGGCACTGGAAGGGGCTGCCCAGGGAAGGGGTCGAGTCCCCAGCCCTGGGGGGATTTAACAGCCGGGCAGAGGCGGTGCTGAGGGCCAGGGTTTGGGGGTGGGATGGCAGGGATAGGGGAACGGTTGGGCTTAATGATCTTGAAGGGCTTTTCCAACCTAAATGATTCTGTGATTCTATGAAAACCTTACCCTTGCACAGGACCTGTACACCAAAGGAGAATCCCATGGGAAAAGCAGAAGATAATTACTATATCCTGGTAACCAATCAATTAAAATTCCTTTTCTTCCACATCTCAGCAATAGCTGACAATGCTCTGAAACCCTTGAAATGGGACAGTGGGTGAAGAATGAAACCCCCCCAGCCTCTTTAGGCTGTAATTCTGTAAGTGGGAAGCCCAAATTGTTGGGGGCTTTTGAGTGTGGGGTCAGGGGAAAACAGGGTTGTAATTTGCAAGGAAAAAACTGTAATAAAGTTGGAGAAATGCTGTCCGAGGTCTTTTCTCTTGATTCAGATGGCCAGCGAACTGGGGAAGAGGTGTTTTTTCACGTTTCAGCATCGCTCTCTCAACAGCCTTCAAAATAATTGAAACAAGATGTTCAACTGATGGATTCTCTGAAGATGCAGTGGGTGCCTGAAGAGAACCCGCCATCGAGTGATGACAAAAACACTAGTTAGTTATCAGAAAAATAAACGTGCCTCACTTACCCGTCCAACCATGACAGAACACAGTACGTACTTTGAAGCACCCTTTCCCCGGCTCCTTCACAGTTTGCAGTTACCTTTTCTTCTGCTTTCCTTAACTGGAGGTTGAATAAAGCATCAAGTAAGTTTTCTTTTCTGATTCAAGTAAACAATACACAGGATTAGACGGTGGGATCACAAATTTTCTTTTTTATGCCCGTTTTGATTGCTCACAAGCTCCAGGAACTTGCCTGGGACAAGAGTGCAGATATGTGGATGCGACGACGGCATCATCTGATCTTGACTGTGCGAGAGCTCCTTCCAGACCCAATTCCTGATTTTAGTTTTTGGTAAGTAATTCTACACATTTCACAGAAGAAATTATCTCTACCTACTTTGCATTTCTGCTCGTGATACACGGCCAAAGAATATGGTTCTAACGTTTCACATGGTAGCAAAGGATATACACTCAAATACTTTGAATGAATAAGAACATATAAAACCAGCGCTGATCAAAAAGAAAGAGGGAAAAAAGTCCTAAAATTTTTCTGCTTTCCCATCAACCCTTTTATTTGTACCTCTCATAATAATGTATATCTATAAGACGATACAGACTAGTGAAAACATAACCCATTACGTAGAAGCTGCACCACTGTTGCCAAAAAAAAATTCAATCTGGGATTTCCTTGCTCTGCTCAGCATGAGGTGGGACATCCTTGGATATCGTTATGAGCCTAAAAGATGGTTATTACAAAAAACCAGCTTTGAGTCTCTTTTTCTACCCGTTCCTGCCCCTTGTCTGGTTCCACGGGGCAGTTATTCCTGCCTTCCCCAATTGGGTTGAGTTCCTACTAACTCTAACGTACCAGCGAATCCAGCCCAGTGAATGAAGCCTGCAGCGATGTGTCCTGCTCAGCAGGTATCCTTTTACCTGACAGGCGTTTGCCTGATATTGTCATAAAATACTTAAAGATGACAAAGGACCAATTATGCTGCTGGGCATAGCCCGAGACAGCACCATTTGTAAAAAGGCACTAAGATGCTGGGTGGGAAACAGGAGGAAGAAAAGACACAGAATTACCAGTGTCGGGTGTAGGGAGAGGATTTTTAGGCAACAGCACAATTTAACCTTGCTGACATTGGATGGATTTATGACTAATTATAACTGAGCAGGACACGGACGCTCGTGTCAAAGGTCCAAGTCAGGCAGTGCCACAAGATGGGAAAAGTACAACCAATGGTCCCAGTTTGGCTTTAAGAAAGGGAAAGCCAAAATAAGTTATGACCAGAGAAATGTTCTCCTTACGTGCCCAAAAGCCACAACTCAAATAGCTTGGGCCATGTCAGAGAGCATAATACAATTAAAATTAAGTTTATTACAAAATTGTGACTCAACCCATGCTTTGAGAAGCAAACTAGTGAAGGAGCAACTCCAAAATTTCTTTTCTGGGCGTATTCATTTTTGGATACTTTGTGATTGATTTGTTCAGTGTTCAAAAGGTATTTTTAATATATTCAAATGCCAGAGAAACCACAGAAAATCCATCCACTGACCTAGATTTATCTGTTCTCAAAACTGAAATCATGCTTTCACTGATAAAAAGATAAAAAGCAATTTATTGTTTCTTGAACTTAGGCATATATAATAGATGATAAATTATTTTAAAATGCATTAAGTTTAAGCACCTTTTCATTTCCACTCTAAGGTCAGGAAGGCTGTTTGTTATGTTGGTGATAGCATACAGAACAAGATACATACGGACCTCTCTGGCAAAACCCTTTCTTTCCAGCTGGAGTAGCTTTCTTTTCCTAAAATGAAAAAAAAAAAAAAAATTAACAGTCGTTTCCTATTCATTCACCCTTGCTATTTTGGGATAGTTTTTTTTTTTTAAGATTTAAAATGCATTGAAACAAGTTCATGTGGATTTATGCTGAAATATCAACAAGAGCAAACACAGATCTTTAGGCTTTTCAAAAGGATAATAAGCCAATTTATATGGAATAATCGTATTACAGAATTGGTTATACCGCTGAACTGGAAGCATAATATAGCTCAAGGGAACACATAAAACTGTTCTCTAATTCTCTGGAAAGATCCAGGGTCATCAGCTGGAATAAGGACAGGCTTTAACATCTGTGTCTGGTAGCCCTCAAACCATGTAACATAGGGCCGATGCTAGAAAATAACTGCAGATTTTGCAGTTTTGAGGACAATCCTATTCAATGCTTCTCCTGTGGCCCTCCCACGGAACTGAATTTGTATTCTGCAGAAAGTTTCAGCAAACAATTTCATGCCTTCCAAAATGTGTGGGAATCGGAGAACTTTGTTGCCGACAGACATCCTCGAGGACTGCCCAACGTGAAGGTAGTGCCTCGCTGCAGGGGGACGAGGCGGGGGGTTACAGGCTGTGCAACCAGGGAAGATGCCAACAAGCGCCGTCGTTTGGCCAGCTAGGTACTGCCCCTTCTTGCAGACCTACGGTCATATTGGAGAGGACGTTTCCTATCTTAAATGGGCCTTGAATTACTGACCGGGGACATGGATGAATTCTCTTCACCTCCATCAGCTGCACGCTGCTCATCCGCTGAGCTTACCATGGGATCCATTAAAACAAACTGTAGGAAACTGCAGGTCAAGATTTTTTGTTATTTTCCTTACAGGCAAGGAGTGGAAGAGTTGCAAATGGATGTAATAGGTGGAATCTCCCTTAAAAAACTGAAAGGAAACCGAGTCAGGCAAGCATGCAAAATAGGCTCTTAGAACATCTGTGCATCAAATACATTTATAAAAACTGCTACAGTCAATCTTTTCCAGCCAAGTGTTCGGCAGTTAAAATATATATCATATTCCAGTGCCTGTTAGAGGAAACAAGAGAAACAGTGTGTTGTCATTTAATGACAGGGAACGTCAGGCCTTAAACAGAGAAACCAGCATCGCATACTGTTCAATCTCAGGGCAGTAAAAAGCAGTATATGGTGTAATGGCACGAGCTGAACTTACATTACCGCCCTCTTTCAACACATCAAACCGCTTAATACAAACTAAAGCGTTTCTTACAAGTCGTCATGATTTTATATGCCTGTGTTTTTATATCCACACGCACTTTGGTGGTGTATGCGCTGATTATCAGCCTAACCAGTACTTACTGGGTTGGGGGCTCGTGTGGCAGAGTTCAGCGTCGCCAGAATAACGAAAAACTGATGATAAGAATATCTTCGCTATGCTGCCCAGCAACGTCAGGTCTATACAGAACACACAAGTGGGAATGGGATGGAAGTCTGGAAGGGACCAGACGAGTGAATCTTCTCATCCGTATTCATCAGTTCCCGGAACGCCACAAATTCAGCCAGGTCTTACGGACCTTCCCGTAGCATTGTAGCCATGCTGATGAACGTTAATTGATGCATCTATAATTGTACCTAATTACTGACACTGAATTATTTAGTCTAGCAAGAGGGAGCATAAGCAGAAGTAATGGGATTAAATTAAGACAGGGAAAAATTAGGTTGACTATAAGGGAAAATTCTCTGGCAATGAGATTCATTAGGATGGGTCCCAAGGGAAATGTTGGGCACTGCTTTGCTTCAGACATAGAAAATTAAGTTAAACCCATATTCAGGAAATTACCTAGATAATTTAGTACGTCTTTTCGATTTTTAAATTATTGAACTCCTCAGCAACTCAGCTGCTGAACAAGTTTTTGTAGGCAGTTCAGGTGCCAGCCAATCTTATCAATTGACGTCTCTGAAGAGATGATTGCCCTCAAAGCACTTCCATGAGAGCAGACCCAGCACTTATTCAAAGCAGGTTGTACCTAAGCTTTACTGTAAAGCCAGCAACGCTTAACCTGTGGTTAAGTCATGCTTAAGTACTCCCCAGGGTGGCAGTTAGGAGGTAGACAGTTGTTTTCCCATTCTGGGATTATAATCATCTCCTGTCCTCCCAGGTAGAAATATGCGATGGCAGGACACGAGGAGATAGGAGAACCCTTTTAGAAGAGGCCTCCTTAATGCCTCCTTTTATCATTTGACCTATGAGAAGCTACCCATAACAAGCTAGCAGAAGGAACTGCGAGCATAATAAGACATATGCAGAGTGAACTTTTATCATGACATGATTAATGATGTTTGAAAGGGCTGTGAGTGGCAGGAAAGTTGAAGGAATCGTAACCAGGGAATGAAGGAGACATATCCTGCTTATTACGTTTTGCAATGCCAGCTCAAGGCAGGCAAAGAAGTGTGAACCTTCTCAGCCTTATTTGCTGTAAATCCTAAATACGATTCCTGTTAGAATTGTCTTAAAACTTCCCCGCAATGACAGGATCTCAGAAGACAAATAAAATAACTCGTGTGGCCACTGATGCTTGCTGCTTCTATTTATCTTCATCTGTTTATGCTTAACAGCCGATGAGTTTTATTTTAGCCTTTCTTGGCATTCAAACTGCACGTAACCAGCCTCAGCAGAAATCGCGCGTGCCTTTGGGGGGGAGCGTCGCCAGTCCTCGCTGCCGACAGAGCATCGGCTGGGTTTCCAACCCGGCCCACGCCTGCGCGG
>NW_009259037.1:1858975-1872674 GCF_000687185.1 Egretta garzetta | reverse complement strand
CCAAGCCAGTCCCAGGCTGCAGATGAGACGATGCCCACTCCATGAATCATCTGCGCTCCTCGGCGCGACCGGCACCGCATCACCGCCTGCACGCTCCGCAGCAAACAGCAGACCGGGATATTTCCAGAGTTAAGCCATAATATCTTGCACAGCTGAAGGCAGAGGGAAATCGCCCATATTTTGGCATGAAGTAGCAACTAAATAGGAAAGAAGAGAAACTCAGAAACAAACAGAAAAAACCTCATTCATTTTGTGTTCTGCAACACTGTTAGAAGCTTGGATGAAAATAGGGAATAATATTTCCAGGTCTTAAACACTCCTATCGCTATTTCTGCATAGTAACTCCCCATTATTCTTTGTTCCTCTAAACATATGGGTATGTCAGCAAGCAAAAGTAACACTAAAACTTTTGCATTATTTGTATTTTGTGATATTTATGAAAACGAAAGGGAAACATCTCAATTCTCAGCATGAGTCGAATGAGTTAACATTTCCTTTTCTTGAGCCACTGACTGCTGTTTCCCCGTAAGCCAAAATACAGCACGGTGGGTCAGTTTTGGAGATATTTGGCATATCTCTTCATTTATGAAGACCAAGACCTTTTCAAGGCCCAGAATGCGCTTTCAGATTTCAGTTGCTCAAATCCTTTCATATCTTTTCTCATAACTTCTCCTGATCAATTAGAAAGCTAATTCAAAGAGCTTTTTTTAACCTTTATTGATGATCTTTAGCATGTGCCTAATTTATAACAGCAAACTCACCCCATTAATCCCCAGTAACTCATTTTTCAGCGAACACCACCAATGTTGCAAAGTTACGCGATCTCTGACTATTTTCAGAACTTATTATTCATTCTACCTTGTACAGCACTGAGGACCGCATTGCCCCTTAACCAGTAACGTTATGTACCATAATTTAATTGCAGTAACGTGGAGTTGGATGCGCTTCTCAGAAACTCGCTCTCACCACGGAATGGCTTTGCCTTTCATCTTCCGCGAAGACGGAGCTCTGAACTATCATGCGTAGATTCCCAAAGGGCTGCACTAGGAAAGATGAGTGGAACATAAAAATCTTCAAAGATAGCTACTTTAAACTCTAGCAAGCTTGCATCTCTCCTTTTCTTGCCCATTTTCTCTCACTCCTTTTGTGTAACTCTTTGTTAATGCTTTCATTTCCAGTTCAATTCTTTTTTTCCCCATATGTAGTGGAAACCTGGCATCCACGAGTGGTTTCCTGGCCCTACAGTAGGTTCTCCCACGGCTCATATGGGCAAAAGCTAAGCGAAAAATAGGTACAAAGCTAAGATATCACATACAGCAACCTACGGTGCATGCCAGCTACTGTTACACACCTTTCCAAATGTCACTCATTTCTTTAATCCACAGGCCCAGCACTATTTGGAGCATGCGTGTGGGTATAATGGAATTCAGCCAGACTCAGATCCCTGTAGGTTTTATCACTCTTTGTGTTCCTCAGCCCAGTCCTCTACACACGGAGGCTGACAAAAGGCGAGGAACGATGTTTTGTGGCACTGGGTTCTGTTGGTGAGTGGGTACAATTTTGATGCCGATGAAGCCATTAGGAAGATCCCCACTGAATCCACGTGAAGTTATGGTCGTAACTATACCGAAAAGTTCTCTAAAGGGCTGCTTTGGGGATCTGTGTCGTAGGGATGCATTTCTCACAGGACTGTTGAACTGTGCCCTGGAGCTTTGGTTCCCGGGGGGAGATGCCCACTGACACCGGGGAAACCAAGATTTCACTTTTGACTCCCAGGTCTACTGAAGTCTATTTAAATAGGATCAATAAAGTGCATATATCCTTCTAACCTCTGAAAGAAGCTATGAGATCAGGTGTGAAATTAATTATGTAATTAGGGGAACAACAACCAAAGATTTTAAATCCTTATTTATTTGCCCATCTATTAACAACACAATTGAGTTACAAATACCTCTGTCATTTTAGCTGGTTTTGTTGGTGCAACATTCTGACTAAACAGTAACAAAGACTGCAAATTATGATGTCATTCTGTGTCATACCTGTCATGTGTGGGAGGGAAACAAGGGATATTTGTTGCTTTGAGAATGCGAAGCCCACTAACTCCCCTGAGAATGAATGGATTCTTTTTTTCCATAATTCAGAATGTCGCAAAATAGTTATTATAAATGTTATAAATATTTGCAAGTAATTTAAAGACACTATTTCAAAACATAAACAATTATAACTTAAAAGAAGGCAGTCAAGACCTGAGAGACTTGATTTCCTACATCTCATTACTAAAAATTACTTTATTTTCACATTAGTCTGTACAGGATCATGCTTTTCGCCCCCTATTTTGTCTTTCTCTCCTGCCTCCTATAAACCAGTGAATGTATTGGGATTCTAAGAGAGTCTTGCAGAAAAACTGATGCCATTTTTAAAACCTGTGATTTTTAAAATCCAAAGAAAGCGTGCAAGAGGGGGCTGTGTAGCGTGTACATACATCAATGGTGACCTCTATGGACACCAGTGTAGTCCCAACGGCTCTTCTGCTTGACGGCATCAGAACAGATGAAGTTTTAACAAGCTGTCATTCCAGGCCTGTCATAGGAGCTTTTTTCAGGATCCGAAGAAAATTTTGGACTATGCTAGCATAGTTCATAATCTGAGTCCTGAGATGGAACCCCAAGGATGTATTTCTCATTTTGCATTCAAAATTGAATGAGCTGTTATTAGCATAAAATAATTTTGGAAGCATAGAAGATGGGTGAGGAAAGATAAAAGAACTATGTGCAAAGTTACAGTTTTCAAATAAAAGAATGTGCTTAACCACCGTTTTCCATCACACCAGTAGGTCTCTGCTTTGAAGGATCTGTTTAATTATCTTCTTTGTTTAAGCCCTCAAGGGTGTAAATTCAAGCATATTCCTAGGGAAGAGCGCTCCCAGAAAATCAAAAACTTCTGGCAGAAAGTCAATTCTACTTGTATTTTTAATACACAGTGGTGCGATTTTCAAAACTCTAGTTATTGTGTTATGGTTCCCACCAAAACATCCATCTTGAGGGTTAATAGAGTAGGGGTGAAAATCTTCACCTCCGGCAGTGCCGCACGAGCATTATTTGGATTCCAGCTCCACAGCGGACACAGTGCAGGGCAAGCACCCTGTCAGCAATTAAGAAAGAATGAATTTAACAGAATAATGGATATTGATTAGTGACATTTATTTCTGATAAAATGAGAAGAGTCAGCAAAATGCAGAGATGTTGAAACTAATTATAGCCGAAGCAATCCACTGAAACAAAGTCAAAGCAGTCATCTGAACTAACTAAGCCTGGGACAAAGAGGAGCAGCAATACCCACGGACCCATGGACCCACAGAAGAGCTCCAGTAGGGGGGAAAATTCTGTTTAACCTAAGCCTGAGTTTTGTCATAGCAAAGGTGGCCACACCAGGCTCACAGAGACTCTTTGTACCTTTCCATCGTGCCCTCCTTCCCGTTTGCTGTCATTACTGGTCTGGCTAAGTGCTGCTGTTGAACAGAAATGGGGTCTACACCGTGCTTCCTGTCTTTTAGCACTGCTTTTTAAAAAAATCAACCTACAAATTAAGTCTGGAATCTGCAGGGCTGTTGTGCTGTCAAGATTTTGGGAGAATGACCCATATCCAAGAGAGTTAAAGAGGTCGCTGAAATTGGAGACCTTCTCCCCTGGAGGGGATGGAAGAGTAGGAGAGGACTGACGGATAGAAGTGGAAACTTCTGATCCTAATCAGAGGGGCAGGGTGATCTGACCTGAATTGAGAAAAGAAGGGAGCTTCAATTAGGATGAAAGAAAAAGGAGGAACGCTGTGGTTGTGCTTCCGTCTACAACTGCCTGAGAGGAGGCTGTAGTGAGGTGGGGGTTGGTCTCTTCTCCCTGGTAACAGATGATAGGACAAGGGGGAATGGTTTGAAGCTGTGCCAGGGCAGGTTTAGGCTAGACATTAGGAAAAACTTCTTCACCGAAAGGGTTGTCAGGCTCTGGAATGGGCTGCCCAGGGAGGTGGTGGAGTCCCCATCCCTGGAGGTATTTAAAAGAAGGAAAGATGAGGTGCTTAGGGCCAGGGTTTAGTGGTGGGATGGCAGGGTTAGGTTAAAGGTTGGACTCGATAATCTCAAAGGTCTTTTCCAACCAAAGTGATTCTATGATTCTATGATTCCTGTGAGCCTTGTCTGTCCTTGGGCTCTACCCTTTCATCCATATTATATTAAATGGTCTTAGCTTTAATCTTAAAATCTAATATTCCTGAATATAGGATAGAATACCCCTTGCAATGCTTTCTTTCACTGTCTTTATAACCGTACGTCCCATTAGTTTTGCTGTTCCTAGTGGGAAGTATTTTCCTCACTGCAATGTCTCATTCTGCAGGCCACAGTGGCAATTGCTGTTCTTCCACTGGAGGGACAAAAATATTATTTATAAGCCCTGTCACTGACCAGATCATATAATATTTTTAATTCTGGATTTTACTATAACATAATAAGCCAATATTTTTCAATATCCGCCTCACTGATGTACTTGAGGAGCTATACAGAAGGGATTTATTTACTTACTTAGATTTTAATCCAAATTTTTCTGATGCATTCCATGAAAATCTAAAACAAAATATTCTGGAGATTGTTAGTTAATACTTTTGCTGTTCTAATTAGACTTACCCAATACGTAAAATACCATGTTTTATAAGGAGAAAATATTTTCCACATTAGCAAATGATCTTATTTTACATACAGAAAGACATAAAGCCTGTAAGTTTGAAAGGATGTTAACCTTCCATTAAAGAAAAAAAATTATTATTACAGTACTCTCTGTGCCATATAAAGTAGAAGCATATATTGGACGTGACTGCAGTAAAATTACACGCTGAATTAAATATGCACTGCTGCAATATTTTAATCCTCTAGTTATTGTTTCATTTTAATGTGGTCCCTAGTAGAGTAATCAGAATACAGATAAGCTTTCAAATGGGAAAGCCCTTGACGAGCAAAAGATGGTGGTGAACCTGGACAGGAGATGTGTCTGTCCTGTGTGATTTCCTCCAGAAGCCAACTAGGTGCTCACGTATTTGTTTCCTTGTCATTCCTCCAGACTGTCCTGCACTTGGAGCCTGGAGGGGAAAGGGAGATCCTCCTCGCTCCTCCGGGGCACGTGTAGCAGAAGGCATTGCTATCTTATTTTCCATGAAATCTCACTGGAGAAGCAGTTTGGGTAATTTCAGTAGAGAAAACCCCTGGGAACGTGCCCGTGACAGTACCACTTCTCAGCTGATGATGGAAGTTTTTCATTTTAAAACTGCGACAGCTATACAACATTTTGTTACGGGCTTTGCAGTAAGAGATGCTGAGATAGTTGCCAGTAACCGTGTGCCAGGCCTTGTAATTCTTTCACAGCCATAGGAAAGAAATGTTCAAGAAACTCAGCTTTCATTCCCAAAAGGTTCCCTTTGTAGGTGGGCAGTAGCAATTTTTCACTTCAAAATTAATACTTCTGATATCTTTGAAGTTACAGCTAATTTTCTACAGATTCTTTACCAGGTATTTTTGGATGTACTTGCTAGTGGTGAGAGTCCTCATGGGATAAAGAGACATTATAGGAAATATTAAAAACAAAAAAAAAAAAGGATAATACTTTTAAGATGAAATAAGCTAAGCTGAACAACAGAAGAATTAAAGTCTGTTATCTTTGGAAAGAATCAAGATGCTTTCTCAAACATCGAATCCGCTGTACTTCCTTGGAAAAGATATCAAGGCGAAAAGAAAGTATTCTGATTTTTACACAAAAGGCAAAAAAATCCCGTATTTTGCTAGTAGGCACCTTGTGGCTTTTTGCAGTTAACAAAGACCTGAAACAATTTAAATGCATTACAGTTATGCATATTCATAAAGATATGCTGAGCAGATAATACAGCAAATGATTTAATTGAAAAATCAGCCAGTGTGAATATTTTTTCCTGTGAATCATGGAAATGCGACAAGATCTGTTCATTAATATAATCTCATTTATTTGACATTATTCTTGTCACTTAATATAATCTTCATACAAAGAGTAAGAAATGGAAATTGTCAAAAAAAAAAGGAAAGAGAAAAAATAAACAGAGAAAAATAGAACAGGAAAGACTGCCCCTGGAAAGTGTAAAAGAATATAGGTTATATTAACCACTAATATGAAAAAAGAAATATATGAATGAGGAAAAAAAAAGAAAACAGAATGTGGAGATAAAGAAAAGAGAAAATGGGGAGGAAAAAACTCCAGAACATTCAGAAAGTGCTTAGCACTTGGAAGAGTAAGGTAAGAGCTTTGCATCACATCAATCTGTCCTGGAGGTCAGATCCTTCACCAGATTTTGGCCTAGAAATTTTTTTACTTTTTTTTTTTTTACTTTTTTACTTTTACATCATACTTTTCTATAAGTTTCTTACAGAAGATCCTCAGTGAGGGTGAACCAGCACAGCCTCATGAACTATCTGAAGCTAGGAAGAGATGCTCTTTGGTACCAGCAGAAGATCATAGAATCATAGAATCATAGAATGTTTAGGGTTGGAAGGGACCACTAGTGGTCATCTAGTCCAACCCCCCTGCAGTGAGCAGGGACACTGCTAACTAGATCAGATTGCTCAGAGCCCCATCCAACCTGGCCTTGAATGTTCCCAGGGATGGGGCCTCCACCACCTCTCTGGGCAACCTGTTCCAGTGTTTTACCACCCTCATTGTAAAAAATTTCTTCCTTACCTCTAGCCTGAACCTACCCTGTTCTAGTTTAAAACCATTTCCCCTTGTCCTAACACAGCTGGCCCTACTAAAAAGACGTTCCCCATCTTTCCTATAGGCCCCCTTTAGGTACTGGAAGGCCGCAATCAGGTCTCCCCGCAGCCTTCTTTTCTCCAGACTGAACAAGCCCAACTCTCTCAGCCTATCCTCATAGGAGAGGTGCTCCAGCCCTCGGATCATTTTTGTAGCCCTCCTCTGGACCCGTTCCAACAGTTCCATGTCCTTCTTGTGCTGAGGGCTCCAGAGCTGGAAGATCTGGCCCTAACGGTGAGAAATACAGCCAAACAGATTAACTGTAACGCACTGCTGCCTTCTGATCTGTCATGAAATTCATATGGCTGCGCTGTATGTTTCATTTTGTTGATTAAAAGTGATGGCTGTGGAAATGTCAGTAGTGGAAGCGCGCAAGCCGGTATCAGTGGGGACTCAAGCGAGTTATCCTCTGATCAGGAGTTTGTTCTGTGTGGTACTATTTTTTGTACGTCAATTCCAGGCTCATTCAGCGGGTAAGATGGGTGGCAACTGTACAGCCTTTCATTAGGAAAGTTGCTTTTCCAAAAATTGGATGGAAATACGGTGGTATAGAAATACAAATGCTAACAAGAAAGGAACTTAGGAGAGATACCAAACCTGCACTGAAATCTCCGCATCATGTAAAGCCCAGTTTGGTCCTCATATCACTTGGTAGTAGACAAGGATAATATTTCAGATTTTAAGCAGCAACATTAATCTGCTGATACTGCTGTTAGTATCAATGATACAGTGTCTGCTTGGAGAACCACACTGGCGAGCAGCATGCGGCCAGGACGATGGAGGGGAGCAGGGTCTGCTCACAGAAGCGAAGGAAACCAAACTCAGTTGTGAGCCCCTCAGGAAGGGAATGTAATGTAGTAACTACTTCAGACAACTGTCCGGATGGATTGATCCTACCCTCGTGCCCACAGATCTGTGAGCAGCAACATGTCTGGCCAAGTGGTCCAGCAGCGGGCTCCTCCATCACCTCTTCGGTGGCTGAAGCAGTGCTGGCTCCTGGTGCCACACCAAAGCCGCTGTCAGACGTATCCTTGGTAAACCAACACAGCAACAACGTGTGAACGTTATTAGATGGGTCTGAAATGGGAACCCAAACAGAATGTCGGTCCTATGTAATGGAGCGACCGACCCTCCTACCTGCTCTGTCTTAAAAGAAAATCTGATTTATAGGACAAGTACTGTAATTCTGTGCCTTTAAATAAGCGGATATTGACCTTTTCCCACTTTTGTTATCCTAGCAAAAATAGGCCAACTTATTCTTGCTCAACTTCACTGATGTCTTTCCAAGAAAGCCCACTCCACCATACACGAAGCTCCTGGTCGACTCACGTCTCTGTTGAACTGGATTCCACGGAGCTCTGCCCTGTTGGTGCTGCGGAGCCCCATCGCACGTGTTCACCTCTTCTGGCCTCTTTACAGCCGTTAAACACCTTGCCAGGTGAGTGAAACATAAAAAGACATTTGCATGCCTGTTAAGTGCTATTTCTCATCAGGTATTCATTCTGTAAGTTCTGTGTAGTTTTAGCTAGCTATAGGGTGGCTTCTGGGTCAAATTAAAGATCTTCCTTTTGTCTTATTAAACCTTCCCTGCGAAATTCCCCTTGAAATTGAAAACCAATGAATTGAACAAAACTGTAGGAAGGCAAACGATTCTTCAGACCTAGATTCAGAACAGAAAAACATGATTCAGACACGCATGTAGGTACTAAATCTGTGCACTGCCTGTGTTGGCGTACACAAATTCTGTCCAAAATGGATGGCTTTTGGTCGTCATTCCCTCACTGATCTTCCTTCCTGGCCATCATCTCAGAGACCATCTCTGCTCATTAAATTAAAAAGGAATTGTCAAGAATACTGCACAGGAATGAAGAACTCCAGCCCTCTCCTGTATGTTGTTTATGATCCTCATAAAACACTCGTGTGTTAGGTGTAATTTAAACTGTGAGCTCCTGATAAAGTACCGCCCGTACTTACGATGCTGTATAAATAACAAAAAGGAAATAATGCAATCTATCAAATGCTCAAGGCTGAAAACTCATTTAGTCCTAAATTATTTCTGTTATTATGACCACAGATATTTAAATGTGAGATAAATTCTTATAAAGTCAGTTGTTAATAGACACTATTAACTAAAATTTATATTAGTAATTGTAGATATTATTAACTGTGTGAACTGATAAAAAAGAAAAGCCTAATTGGAAAATGGAGATTAACTTCATTAGAGAGAACATAACGCTACAACACATCTTGTTTGACTTCTCCGAATAACTAGACCTTACAGCCAAGTTGTTTGGAACGAATGTGTTCTTCACAGGTCAGAATCTGAGCTTGCATCCACACTGTACTGCTGAGTGACGCCCACATAGCTTACCGCAGGAAAAACGGGAAGAAATCCTCTGGAATTCAGTGGAGATAGGCAGAGAGAAATCCCATTTTTAGTGCCATTGGAAGCAGGGAGGGAGGGAGGGATGGAGGGATGAATGGATGGATGGATGGATGGATGACATATTTTGAAATTGTATGGAAAAGTAAGTCTAAACAGAACCAAAACTGAATTTAAAAAAAAAATATTAAAGAAAAATGAAATAAAGTCCCTGCACTACAGGCTGGCAAACAGGATCCACTGAAAGTACTAAATGTACGTGAATTTTCAGATTTATTTCACAAACACTTGTCAGTACGACGGATCAGTATATATAATTTTTCATGAATGTTTACTATGATACAATGTTCTTTTAAAACGCATATAAACAATGTGCAACAAGCGAAATATGAGAGCTTTATGACTGCTCCCTGCAAAGTCCCATTTATCACTAAGACTGAAGAGAAATAACTTGAAGAGAGATATCAGAATGAACAGGCAGAGGGAAAATAAAGAATTATTTCTTTATTTTGTTATTTTCCCAAGTAGAAAGAAAAAATCAGGAACTGCTTACAGTATTTGTTCTGTCAATGACAAAGTTCTCATAAAAGCAAGCACTAACAGACTGGATAAACTATGGAGCTTTTTATTTCACGGTATTTTCAGTCCATTTCAATAGAATCTTGTAAATCTACGTTCTATTTTTACCAGATTAAAAACCGATTTCAGTAAGGACTGCTTGAAAACTACGTTCATAGCCCCAGTGTTAAGCCCTTTTACTTTCTTTATTTTATGACTATGACTCTACTATTCATGTTTTTTATTCTCCCCGTGAGACCACCATACATGAAATAGGATTAAAGACCGAACTTTAGGAAGTCTATCTGCTCTGTTTAAACAGAGACTTCTCCAGGCTGTACGTTAATGTAACATAACATCGCAGTGCAGTATTTAATCATCCAAAGGAAAGAGAGAGCGCTTTCACAGAGATGTAAAATCTTATTTTTAGCAAATTAGGAAAGTGTCCACTTTTCAGGGTCATTACTCATAACTGTGACAATACATTGCTCAGCGCTGGTGCCTACTTGATCTAGAAATAAAAATGAAGAATACCAGATCATTAGAGGTCCTTATGCTATTTGATTATCGAATACTGAGGCAGTTAATTTTTTAAAAGTACTATGAATGGCAATATTAATCTCTGTTCGTCAGCTCAGGCCTCATCTCTGCAGTTCACCAGCCCAGCTGGACTCAGGTGTGGGCAGGTGGAGCTGGTTTACACTCATGGGAATCAGAAAAAACCTTCAGGCAGCTCCCCAAGGCTAGTGCTTTTCCACCAACCTGTGATTACTAGATTGAAATGTATTAATTGACCTGATTGAAATATCCTGGCCAATATATCTCCTTTTATATATAAAACGTTCTCAGCTGAAAGATTTCTTTTCCCCAGTTTAATGCTCCTGAAAGGATTTTCCTACAGGAGGAAAACATCTTTGGGGGTTGGACTATGGGACCTCTAAAGGTCCCTTCCAACCCAAAGCATTCTATGATCTTTTATTTCATGAAGAAGTTGACACTGATTTCTGAAGTCTGTCCACTTTGATCGTATGTGTTGATGAAGGTCATTTGTGCAGTAGAGGTGGACTCAAGTCTACTTTAAGGCCTCAAGCATAGAACCCTGCGCTATGGAAGGGGTGAATGACAGAGCTGGAGTTTGCAGGTAGGACAAAATACATAGGGGAAAAAAACAAAATAACATGCGCTGCTGTATATAACCTCGTTAGTAAGTAAACCAGAGCTGAGGTGGGTAACAAACCTGTCCATTTTTAAGAATCACATAGTCCTCCATCAGCTGGTATGGTAGCTCTGCTGGGCACAGCTGTTGAGACTAACTTTAAGGAATAGAAAAAGATGGGTTGACTTACAGTACTTATGTGACCTGTTCTGCACTTATTTTAAAAGGAAATGAATTATCATCCCTTCCCTGATCACTGAGGGAGAATAGATGAAAACATAGATTAAATATTTACCATTTGAACTATTTTAGGTAGATGAGATATACCCTAACCAAACTGTTCTGACAGAAATAGTGAGAACTGTCCTAGCCCTCAAATTGGAGTTGCTGCCATAAATGCCGGTGAAGTCCCCTTAAGGAGCACATCTAGACCTTGTAGCAGAATACAGGGTCTAGAATGCACACCCCATCCCATATCGGATGCAGTATTTTTTTTAATCTGTTACAACTGATGGAGCACTTGGATAAATATTCATGGCTTTCTGTACTGCTTGATAGGCCACCGTGGTGCTGTAGCCTGAGCAATAAGATACAGCTCTTGCTTCATTTTAATCTATTTATATATTCCAGAGAGCTGACCTGTTGGGTTTTTGTTTTTTAATATCCTGTCTGGCTCATCAAAACTGTACTGTATTTGCAGAGCCAAATTCACCACCTCTGCACCTGCGTAATCATTTACACTAGAGCAAAACAGCGTAACGGGGAAAACTGGGACCGCAACCCCAAATTACAATACTTTGCACTCCCTTTGCAGGGCTGTAACTAAACACAGAAGGTGAAATCATGAAATAGGCCTATGATTATTTCCACCCCAGCCTGTTGCTTCCTTGATATGGAATCCAAGCTCGTATTTTACTCAGGTTTGCCCTTCACTGAGAAGGCAATCACTAAGCTGACACATAGCAACTTACATTTATTTCTCATCTTGCCTTACAGCTCTTATAGCAAGGAGATTTTCTTCTCCGTCGTGATTCCTAGCATCCAGTCATCAGGGATATGCTTGGTCAGAAAACTCCATGGTCTGTAAGTTACTGCTGCCCTGTCATGAGCAAATATGATGGTTTAATTAGTACTTTCATGGGTGAGCCGTGGGGAAAGAGCTTCAAAAGGTGACAGCCTTGCACAGAGGGGGTGATGTTGGGCACTGAAATCTGTCTGCAACACTAAATCAAATCAGACAAATAATCCTGCCGAATTGGTAAGGCTAAACTGATGTAAAATGGGTATAGCTGCCATCAGAGCCAAGTTCTAGATCTCTGCTTCCCACCAATGCCTTCAGCTAGAGAAGGTAGCAACGATTGCAGGAACTAAGGAAAGAATGTTCGTGTAACATCTTGAATCCTCATTTCTGCCAGGTACCCAGCCTGGTGACTATGTTAAACTGTTTCTGCACTATATCACCAGAAACCTCCTTCTGCATGGTGTAGTGAAGCCCTAATAAAGTCCTGCGTGGGACCAGGATTTCGCTCTCATGTTTACCATTACTCCTTAGTACATTCTTCAGCCAATTACTTGTACTCCTAATTGCATTTTGATGCAGTCCATTTTGATTCATTTGTCAAACACAATTTTGAGATGTGCTGTGTCAAATGCTTTAGTAAACTCTAGCTGCTTTAACGTACTTCCTTCCCTTCCTCCACTAATTAGAATTTAATTAAAAAAGTAATCATTTTTGCTTGGCATGATTTGTTCTTTACATACCCTTGTAAGCAATACTATTTTTAAAATTAAATGCAACTGTGAACCTTACATAACCTCAAATGTTTTCCATGACATTTCAGTCAACAGTATTTGTCTCGAGAGGAAAAAATACTTCATATCCTAAAAGACCCACAGTATTATTTCTATTTTTGTGCTTTCCTGGTGCATTTCTATCACACAGCTCATTTTTGAAGCCAAAGAGCAAAATGACACATCATTATTACATAGCTTTTATATAGCTTTAGATTTTTGCTTGGTATGGCCCAAATACACACAGATTTACATAGAGTGAGACCAGACTTTTTTTTTATCATGAGTGGATGTCTGTTTTATTAAGTTAAATATGACACGCTGCTTGCATAAATCTCTCCCCAGCAGAAAATCTTTTACCTTTATTCATCCCATAGAATTTTCAATTACTGGTAAGCATAGTTTAAGTGTTAGTACTGGAAGAGTTTTCTGGTCTACAGTCTGTAGAGTCTATATAGGCTGTCTAGTTAAGGAGAAGGATGGGCACCATTAGGAGATGATTTATCCCATCTGATGCAGATGAGAGAAATGGGATGAGTGTTTTCTGCACTCATCTTCTTTCTCTCCTGGCCACAAGGTATCCTAGATGACTAGCTTCAACCAGGCTCCAACTCCTTACAAGTAGAGAAGCTCTATACAAAACTCTTACCTAATAAAAACTACAATGATGGTACCAATAATCTGAATTGCTCTTTGAAAGTTGTCAAACTGGGAGACAACATTCAATACCATGATGTTCTGTTTAATATCATTATCATTTATCTGGAAGAGGGGATCGAGGGCACCCTCAGTCAGTTTGCAGAAGACACCAAAATGGGTGGGAGTGTGGATCTGCTGGGCGGGAGGAGGCCTCTGCAGAGGGACCTGGCCAGGCTGGATCCATGGGCCAAGGCCAATTGGGTGAGGTTCAACAAGGCCAAAGCCAGGTCCTGCCCTGGGGTCACAACAACCCCACGCATCGCTGTAGGCATGGGGAAGAGTGGCTGGAAAGCTGCC
>NW_009259037.1:1855945-1858560 GCF_000687185.1 Egretta garzetta | reverse complement strand
TGGCAGGGGAAGGGGAGCGGTTGGGCTGGGGGAGCTTAAAGGGCTTTTCCAACCTAATGATTCTACAGTTCTATGATATCTTTTGTTTGTCTGAAAGTATCTGCTGAAAATGGAGTAATTATAAAGGTGAATTGTATTCACCTTGTTTTATCTGGATAACATATCCATTTTTCCAGGACCAAACTTTAACACTTTTTAAGAATTTTGTCCTGAAATTTAAACATCAGCAAACAACTTGTCACTGAAGAAATTCTTTACGCATAGTATCTCCAACTTCTATCAAAATAACAGTAAATACTAACACCAGTTTTAAAAATCCAAAGGATGAAAAAATGCGTTGTTAGAACTCCTGTATCTTTATAACGCAGAAGAATACAACCAGTATCATGTAGCAACGGAAGGTCTAGTAAATCATTTCATACATACCAGTTCATATTTACTTAAAATTATAATTCACAGGAGCGCCTTCCCGCATTTTTTTTAGACAGGGATGCACAGCATGAAAAAACATTTGGAGCAGAGCAGACTGCATGAATAATTGCCTGTCAGAGCGGCTTATTAAAGGGAAACTACAATTTTACGAGACAATTCTTGTATCTGCTTGTCTAATCTAAAGACAGATAGCTATATAAATACAAAGAGTTCAAGAAAAAAATATTTCTTACTCTGAAGCTGAATTAAAAGTTCAGTTTTTAAAGCATTAAAAGAACAATCAACATGTGACAATTCTGATAGATGCATAAGCACAGACCTTTCTAAATTGGGAAGTAAATCCTTTGCGTTTTAAGGTAGGGGTGGTATTTGCAGGCAGTGAGGTGAAGGGGATGGCAGTGTGGCTATGGAAACCGTATGCCCTGATGTCAGCAAAGGTATCTGGTGATGTAATCTGTGCTATGCCCTTGAAATCATAACAGCAGCTGTACCTGGTGTATGGGTGCAATCCAAGAAGCCTTCCAGAGCAGGCTGCTGCCTTCCAAGCGGAATCACCAGCAGGCACTTACTGGGATGACTGGATCCTTGCAAAACCACATTTTCCCTCTAAACGCTTTACCAGGTTGGGCAACCTTCAACAAGCACCTCGTGTCCCGGATCACCCCCGTCGTTTCATGCAGACCTCCCTAGCACCAACAGGCGTGCGCAGCCTTTGCAGCGGGCAGGGTAGGTGCTCCATGCTGCTCGGGAGGGACCGACTCAGGGCACCCGGCGCTTCTGTGGGCAGCTCTGCGAAGGTGGGAAGCTCAGTGTTCCTTGAAGGACTAATTCTGCTTTATTCATCTAATTAACGGGTTTCACTTCCTCCTCTCTGACTGATGCAGAGGTTCTTAGAGAGCAGGGAGGCTGAAGTTAAAGAGAATTAAATTTAAAAGAAAACAATGGTGGGGGGAAGAGTGTAAGGAAAATTGACTTAAAAAACCCAACCACCCAAATCAAAACAAGGTGTTGCAAATGCACCCATGGCCTTTGGCGATAATTCAGTTTCATACATCTACTTCAGCTTTTTAGCAGTGTCTCAGCATTCTTTTTATGCCTTTGAGGTAATTCAGAGGTACGCACCCTGGAAGTGGAAGAAAATAATACTTCATACAATTCATTCAGGTTATGCAGAGAGGAAATTAGAAGGGCTAAAGCTCAACTAGAACTTAATCTGGCCAATTCTGTGAAAGATAATAAAATCTTTCTATAAAGAAAAGGAGAGCCAAAGAGAATCTCCATCCTCTATTGGATGCAGGGGGAACCATAGTGACAAAGGGTGAGGCTAAGGCTGAGGTACTTAATGCCTTCTTTGCTTCGGTCTTTAATAGTAAGGTCAGCTGGTCTCCAGGTACCCAGTCCCCTGAGCTGGAAGGGGAGAATAACAAAGCTCCCATGACCCAAGAGGGAATGGTTAGTGACCTGCTCAGCCAATTGCACACACACAAGTCCATGGGGCTAGAAGGGGTCCACCCCAGGGTACTGAGGGAGCTAGCAGAGGTGCTCACCAAGCCCCTTCCCATCATCTATCAGCAGTCCTGGATGACTGGGGAAGTTCCACTTGGCTGGAGGTTGGCAAATGTGACTCCCATCTACAGGAAGAGCCGGAAGGAGGATCTGGGCAACTACAGGCCTGTCAGTCTGACCTCGGTGCTAGGGAAGGTCATGGAACAGATCATCTTGAGTGCCATCATACAGCATGTCCAAGACAACCAGGTGACTAGGCCCAGCCAGCATGGGTTTATAAAAGGCAGATCCTGCTTGACCAACCTGATCTCCTTCTATGACAAGATGACCCGCGTAGTGGATGAGGGAAAGGCTGTGCATGTGGTATACCTGGACTTTAGTAAAGCCTTTGACTCCACTTCCCACATTCTGGAGAAACTGGCTGCTCGTGGCTTGGATGGGTGTACTCTTTACTGGGTAAAAAACTGGCTGGATGGCTGAGCCCAGGGAGTTGTGGGGAATGGAGTTAAATCCATTTGGTGGCTGGTCACAAGCGATGTCCCCCAGGGCTCAGTGTTGGGCCCAGCTCTGTTTAACATCTTTATCCATGACCTGGGCGAGGGGATCGAGGGCACCCCCAGTCCGTTTGCAGATGGCACCAAACTGGGCGGGAGTGTGGATCTGCTGGGGGGAGGAGG
>NW_009259037.1:1854331-1855450 GCF_000687185.1 Egretta garzetta | reverse complement strand
AGGGGTCGAGTCCCCAGCCCTGGGGGGATTTAACAGCCGGGCAGAGGCGGTGCTGAGGGCCAGGGTTTGGGGGTGGGATGGCAGGGGTAGGGGAGCGGGTGGGCTGGGGGAGCTTCAAGGGCTTTTCCAACCAAATGATTCTATGATTCATTATTAAAGTGCATTCAAAAATGAATGAAAACATAATATTATAGGCCTTAGGAACAGCACCTGCAGCATTGTTCAAACCAGTAAAATTCTGTCAGGCTCAGTTTAATGCTTGTGATCGAGAGATCTGCAGTCTGAAGCCTGTTCAGTCAAGAGCCAGTCTTGAGCTAAAGCCCACCAAAATCAACGTGAGTCCTTCCATTGATTTCAGAGAGCTTGGACCAAGGCCAGGGTTGAGAGAACAAAGGCAGCAGCTCTAAAAATGCTGCACAAAAATTCCTTACCCTTTCTCCTCATGACCACGCCTGAGACTTTAAGCCGTATCATGGTCTCTGCCTGGATGCCGAGGCTGTCATTGCCGTGGTGGATTTGATAATGGTCGTAATCTGGATTTTCCACTGTGAAATACACTGAGTCACTTTATATATAGTAACTCATCATAAAAATAATCAGATGGAAACATCTCACAGTCATTGAAAGAAAGCTTTGCTCCTTTCCAAGTAATACACTTGATAATGTTTCACTTGAAAAAACTAATAACTTTTTTTATAACAATCCGAGAGAACTTACGGCTAACGGCTCTCTCTGAGAACATTCAGACTCCAGGAATATATAGCCTGGTTTAGAAAAATTATTATCAGTTCTGAATATTATAAAACGGACATAGTTTCCAGAAAAGGTTGTAAACAAATCATTTGGACTTTCTGTTCCAGGAAATACATTAAAAAATAATCAAAGTAAAAAAATTAAGTTGGCCAGCGAGAAAGCTGTCTAGACAAAGCTTCCATTCTATGATTTAACAATCCCCTGCAAATGCTGCTTAAAGATAAAATTGGATTCTTGACCAGAATATTAATACTTTTATTGCAGTTTATGGCAATATATGTATTTTATAGATACATCTACATATTCCTATACAGATAGGCAGACGAAGAGCATCCAAAATGGTCTAGATAACGGTTTATCAGCACT
>NW_009259037.1:1849876-1854264 GCF_000687185.1 Egretta garzetta | reverse complement strand
CAGACAAGGACTTCTGTATTTCCATTTCGACCACTGTGCACGTTTGTGAGTAGTTACTACGGGTGACACAAACAACTTATGATTATAGAGCGAGGAACAGCGCTCACAACTTCCTATTTCCAAACAGCTCCACGTAAACATTTTGTAAGTTGAAGTTTTGGCAGAGCAAGCTCAGCAATACAGAAACCAGCTTTATTGTATTTGACTCATCATCTCTGTGCAGTATCCTCATGAAAATAAAAAAGTGACATTTTTCCAGCTTGACATGAATTTTGAGATTTTTTTTTTAAGTCAGACAAAAGGAAGGCACTGAGGATTAGATCAGCTCTTCTCTTTTTTTCTAGGCGTAGCAATGCACAGGTTAGTGTTTGGTAGCCAACTGCAGTATAATTGCAAGATAGCTTCACGCTCAACATGGAAAACCAAACCTGCCTCCCACTTGAGACCCATGCAAAATGTAGGCAGTACCCGTCCTCACTTTTCCAGGGTCCTGGATCTTAAGCGATTGGAAGAAAAATGCATCTAGTTTCCTAAAGGAGTATTTTGAAGTAAATTTCAAGATTGATCTAGTGAACCTGGTCACGAATTATTTTCTATTTATCAGCAAACATCTACCGTTAATAGCCAAAAAGGAGACTATATCAGGATTACTAAAAATTTGTGTGCTAATACAGCCAAGAAAAAATATCAAAGTTAAATTAGTGTGAGCTAGTAACCGTGTGGGGCTTATTTGGATAGAGGAGCTTAAAAAAAAGCTTCGTTTTAAACTTTCTGACTGTGCCAAAAAAGAAAAAAAAAAAGAAACCAACTTGGAAAGAAAGGCTAACATTTATGAAAGATCAAAAGCAAGTGGCTGAGAGCTGGTTGGCTTGCTATACCTTTCCAGGTGAATAAATAACACCTCATTTTGGAGAAGCTGTTTTGAGCTACTTTAATCGGTTGTGAGGTACAAGGTTCAATGGAAACGTTTGGGTTTTTTCCAAATGGAACCGGACCTGTCATGCCAACACGGCTGGGAAGCGTGGAGTTACCCTCCCACCACCTACTCCCAGAGCGGCTGAACTGGGGGCTCTATCGAAAGGCAGGGGAAGCAGCAAGAGCTGTTATTCTGTGGTACCTCTGAGGAAGCCTTTTAAAAGGCTCTTCAGAAAACCAACCCTGCCACCTTTTACAGTACGGTAGGGAAGGCTGCCAGTCCGTTCGGGGAGAAATACATTTAGAAACCTGGGTTTGGAGGCCTGCCAGCGGATGGGCAGGGGGAGAGATAACGGGTACCACTTGCCCCTGGACCATGACTATCAGCGCTGCACAATTCCCCGCGCGCTTGGCAGTAGCTGCTGTTGCAGGGCTTTGCCAACTGCTTTAGATCAAGCCGTTGTCAAAAGCGATGTCAGCTTCTTACACTACACACAGTCTCCTGGGCATCCTCCCATCCCCTTCTAACTTGTTCTTGTAAGGGCTCCAATGGCTATACAATTTAGATAAAAAGTCGATAGGATGCTTTCATTTTTTCTTTAAAAATTAACACTTTTTTTTTTTTTTTTTTTCTATAGATGCAGGCCATTTCTGTGAATCCTGCCTGGTTCTTTGTTCCTGCAAAATCATTTCCATTGTTGCTTCAAATACTTCATATTTCAGTAACTAGTTTCTCAACCCTTCTAACAGGTGCTAGTACATCATGTTCTTTCATTGTCATCTTTCATTGTCATCTTGTATCGTTCATCAAAAGATGAGAGAGAACATTGTCTGCAGACTGAGGAAATCATAAAATCTAACCCTGCCCCGGCTAATGTGTCACTTTTGGCCTCAGGAAAGTCACGTAATCAAGAGGTGACAGAAGTGGTCTGATATTCTGAGGTTCTCAATTTTTGAATGCCTGTCACATTTTAAAAAGCCGGCCTTAGCTCAGCTGCCTCTCGGTTGTAAATGGAGATAAGGACGCCTTTCTGTCTCACAAGAGAGAGTTAATATTTGTTCAGTGCTTTCAAAATGTTAAGTGCTACATAAGTGCTAAGCGTTATTAACAGGAATAATGTATGTTTTCATCTCGACCTTGTACTCTTCCATCTGATCATTATCCGGCTTATAATAAATAACGATTTTACCAGAATATAGTCCCAGAAAATATCTTTCTCGATCTTCTTGGAAAATGGTCCTAATTTTTATTATGAGACTTGAACATGTCAGATGTAGAATCACAGATCTGTTGGAGTTTAAACAACTGGTCCCTGGGAATGATTCTTCCCTAACTTGCAATGTTCAGCATTTTGTTTTGCCAGTTATCGTTGATTTTGCCAAAGAGTATGCAAATGCAGTTCATAATCTCATTTTGAGTGTCTCAAATATATGAAAAAAGTACCAGTAAATGCTAAATAGCAAAAAAACACATAGAAACTTATACTATCGGTTATTTAAAGCTATTGCAGAGGATCGGGTCGCCACTAAACAATAGTAAACTACATGTTAGCTTATATTTTGGAGTCATTTGTACTACCCTTTCCCTTAACTGCTTTGGGATTGCCTGTAGGATTTGTAAGGATACTCCTGAGCACTCACGCATGGGTGTGAGTCCATTGCTGTTAAGTGAGGGTTAAAGTCCAGCTCGCATAAGGAACTGATGAAAAATTAAGTTTTGTGTGCTTTGGAGTTTACCACATAACACTCACACAAGTGCAGTGCTCCTGTTGTCAAGTATTTCAGCTGGAAATAAAAAAAGAGTAAACCTAGATTTGGTGACATTTCAGATTTGGTGAAATTTTGGGCTGCGGTGAAGCGGGATAAGCCTGAAACTGTTAACATTATCTCCAAGGTACTTCAGCTGCCTCAGTCCTGCAGGAATAAACATCCTCAGAAGGGTGACAGTAGGGTAAATACACTGCTCCACTGCTTCCTGACCCTGCAGAGAAAGTTCCCATTAGCAAGGCAACCTTTCTGTCCAAAGTTAACTAGTTATATGCCAATGTCCAAGATACGCACCGTCAACCAAATAAACGCTCTACTTAAGGTGGTGCCTACGATGCTTTTGAGAGAACAAGATGTGCTATTCATGCAACGGGTATTTCTGCAGAGCACGCAGGCATAAGGACTGACCCATCATAAAATCTCATTGCACTTTTTCTCTGAAGGATGTAAAATCTCACACTCTGGCATGATCAGAAAACAGATTTCCCCTTTCCGTAGAAATGAATCCACTTACATTTATTGTAGCATTGTAGAGCTCATGTACTTTTTTTTTTTAATTCTAGAGCACAAGATGAAATACCAGGGTATAAACTAAGCTGTATCTGATAATCGTATCCTTACTAAAACACATCACTTTGGAAACCCTGGTGTATTTATAAAGAGTAACTAGGAGATGTTCACGTGTTAGCATTTAAGTATCAAACCCGCTGAAGATGTCTTGTTCGTTCTATCACTTTTGGTATAATACAGCAAGAACTGAAGTGCTTCCGAAGGAACGTAACTTATGAAACAATCACTTTCATTACATTCAACCAAGCCTCATTTTTTAGGCTAAAAGACAAACAGTTTAGTAAAAAAAATATTACTTAATAAATTAGTATCTTTATCTCCTTTCTGAACTTAAAAATAATTCATCTGCCTTTAGGTTCCTAAATAATCCTATAATCTGTAAATATAAAAATTCAAATGCAAGAAGGAAGTAAATGCTGACTAAGAGGCAGCAGAATGGAAGGAGAGGTGCTCTCCCTGATGCACCTAAAAGACACTAAACCAGTGCAATGGATGCAATGTATGTCACAGTAGCTATATAAATTTGAATGTTGCCTTTGAATACTTCTGCTGGCAACTGGAGGCTGGCATCCAGCATGCTGGTTATCACTAATGTCATCCTACTGGAAGAAAAGCTTGACTCATCCATCTATAATCAAATTCCTTCTATAAGAGGAAGATTAAAGATTACTAGGCATACTTAAAAAACACATGGGCAAAGCCTGGAGGAGCACAAAACTTCCCCTTAGCTGTTGTCAAACTTCAGCCCAGGTTTATAAATGCCACACCGTGGCTGACTGAAGCCAACAGGAACGTCAAAGGAAATTCAGTTTTGGCTTCTTAATTCTCCCTGAAGATTGTCCACGTTCATCTGCAAGAGATCCCCAAGACAATCATGCATATACCAAGTATAGGTAAGACCAAGGCTGAAGTAATTTTTGTAACACAAACTTACAAACTTAATTTTATTTCCATTCTGACTAAGAGCAATACGTTGTAAAAAAAAATTTTTTTAAAAAGTGTCTTTCCATCGGGTATAACCCCTGGTATCAATACAGGCTGGGGGATGAAAGGATGGAGAGCAGCCCTGCTGAGAGGGACATGGAGGTGCTGGTGGATGAAAAGCTGGACATGAGCCGGCCATGGGCGCTGGCAGC
>NW_009259037.1:1846148-1849802 GCF_000687185.1 Egretta garzetta | reverse complement strand
GTTCAGCCTGGAGAAGAGAAGGCTGCGGGCAGAGCTGAGTGCGGCCGGTCAGGGCTTCAAGGGGGCCCAGAGGAAAGGGGGGGACAGGCTGTTTAGTAGGGCCAGCTGGGACAGGACAAGGGGGGATGGCTTTAAACTGAAGCGGGGGAGGTTTAGCCTGGATCTAAGGCAGAAATTCTTTGCAGTGAGGGTGGTGAAAGCCTGGCAGGGGTTGCCCAGAGAGGGGGTGGAGGCCCCATCCCTGGGACCATTCCAGGCCAGGTTGGCCGGGGCTGTGAGCAACCTGATGTGGTTCAAGGTGTCCCTGCTCCTGCAGGGGGGTTGGGCTGGGTGACCTCTGGGGGTCCCTTCCAACCCAAACCATGCTATGATTCTATAAAAATCTCTTACTTTTTGTATACCCCAACATGGAACAGAGGTAGCCATTCATCACAGAAATGATCTAGAGCATAGAGGTCATTCATCCACCCCAAATGAAAACTGTATACTGAAAATAGATGATGAGTATCTGGAATGGAAGCAATAACATTTCCAACAGAATATCTTTACCAGAAATAGAAAAACAAAACAGTTATTTATTATATGATTTTATAAGTCCTCCACATCACCTTCTGAGAGAAATATTTCCAAGAGGAATTTGCATGGTGTGTGTAGAATAACTACTTACATGTTTTGACTGAAAATGTTTTATTTACCTACAAAGCCTGACAATGAAAAAAAATTATTACAAAAGCTGTGATATTTAACTGAGATAGAACAACCATTCCTCTCGTGTAGTCATATGCAATAAGTATGAAATATAACTTGATTGCATCTGTACGGTTATAGAGTGTCTCTTATTTACTGCAAATCTCTTTCATGCAGGGTAACAGTTCTGTTTCCATTCATCCCCTTCAAGAGATACTCCTAATCTCCCTGAGAAGAATTTCAAATATCATTTGTGGCCAAATACTGCATTTGGATTTCTTGGAGTTAATGTTATGAAAAGGAATGTTTCTTTGCTCCAAGGGAAGTGCCTCCAATTCAGTGTGATGCTTTAAAAAGTAAGGTGAGAATCCAAAGAGTTGACGTAATGATGTGATAAAACTTTCAGGTTTTATGGAAAGTAGCATTTTTCAGTTTCCTTTTCATAAATGAAAAACATACATGCCCGGTGCGAAGAAACATATTATACCTAAGTATGTAAAATATGTCAGCTTGAATGTCTTACAGTTTAATGAAAAATATTTTTCAGGACGATACTTTATATTCTGTTTGCCAGGGAAAAATAAAGATCTTTTCTCCATATTACCGTCCTACCCAATTACCGCTCTGGGATATTTCTGCATTGTGAATTTTTTACTGGCTATCAACATTTTAATGGCATTAGCTCTATTTGTAAGATGTTTCCATTAAAATGAAAATGAGAAAAGTAATAAAATGAACATAGACCCTCACCGGTATCGGTGGGGTTTATCTCAGGTGGGGGATTAATCGTGTTGTTTCTGTTACAGATCACGGTCTGACAACAGGACAAACCTCTTTTTCCACTGACGTCAAAAGGAATTTTGCTATTGTAATACAGAACATGATTTAATATGTAGTAGCTGTAAGTAACTCTTTAGCTTTCATTTTATTGAATCTGGTACTTCCTGCCTTAGGAGTGTACGTAATCATAGGTATACACCATTCCCACTCAGGGCAGATACACACGTAAACCGAGACCAGGGAGTGCCAATCCATATGAGAATTTAATTTAACCCTTAGTTAACACCTGAAGAAAGGCTGCCAGCTGTACATTTCTCAATCTCTCTTCAAAACAGAAACAAATAACCACCGTCTGAGTTTCAGATTTGAACCTCGAGGCCCAGGAACGATAGAATATAGCAAGAGCTCGCTTTATTAGCTAATTACAGCTATCTGCAGGTTTAAATTAACCTCAGAGTGCTGCTTTGTATCCCCTATTCACATCCCGTATCTGCAAAGCTACCACAGTGTTCACGGAAGTGATTCCTGGTTATCAGTAATCCAAATGAAAAGTCAGTCAGGTTCCCTGATTTACAAACGATTACAGCGGTAGTCTTAAAAATCTCTAAAGCATCTAATGCGTAAGCAGCTTCGGCAGTTCCACGGCACATAGGTGGTAGCACCAGAAAAATAACACGGCAGTTATATGGAACCGCAAAATACTCATCACTAGAAATAAATAGCATTGCTGCACCGCTTTTCCACTTCATTTCTCCTTTCCCTTGCGTGGAAAACCAAAGGTGACTGTAGGAACAGGACAAGTACTTCAGCTATTTCAGTTAATTCACTTTGATTTATCTTATAAAAATAAACCTGTTAAATCAAAGAGCTGGCTTGTAAGTTGTCTTTGATAAGGCTCTAATCATTTACCCGTTAATGCAGGATAAAGACGATGAGCCAGGAAGCTGACTTTGAAACCCTTTTGATCTCCTCACCCCTGGGCGTAATGCGTACAGGTGCACTTGTTCGCTCCGTCACCACGGCCTTTGAATTCTGCAGGACAGGAGCAATAAAATTCGGATTAGTTCCAACGTGTAGGTGGTGACCTAGGAAACTGCTCTCGAGGATGCGAACAGGGAAGGTACGTGGAAAGAGGAGTAGACTTCCCTCAGATGTCTGAGACTTGATCTCAAAACCTGACAGTAACAATTGCTGTTGCGGAAACCAGCCCCCTGCATTCCTAATGATACAAGAAAATAAGAGGAGAGAAAAGAGATTTGACCCTGGCCTCCAAAGAGGGCCTGTCTTCATCCTTAAACTTGCAGAACAGGGCTTCTCCTTTGGTGGAGGACTAATCTTAAGAAATGACATCCAGGCAGACATTTCACCTCTCTCTGTTTCCTTTAAGTGTTATCCTTCTGCTTTCTGCTGACCTTTACACAGTATATTTTCTTCATCCTAACATCCACTTTTAAAATTTTCTTTTAAAATCATGGTCCTGGGGCTCTCCGAGGGTAGGTGGGTTGGGATCAGGAAGCTCATTTCCCTTGCTCATTCTTTTGTAATCAGATATTCCACCCTCTAATTAGCCAGGAAATGTTATCTTTGGACTCGGTTTTTGATTTAGGTCTAGAAATCAGAAGGTTTCTAATCCTTATGGCCACGGAAGGATTTATGTGGAACAGTGTGCTCCTCAACGTGGCAATACCCAAACGCAGAGAGCTCGTTCCTCTTTTAGCGGAAATCTTGGTTTAGTGCCACATTTCTGAGAAGGAAGAAGACAGAAATCCTCGAGGGCCAGGTGGCTGGAGGGATCAGAGCCAGAGCTAAAAACCAACCAAGAAAACGGTGATTTCTCAGGAGCAAGTGTCCTGAAGGAGAGTGGGATCCTTCTGCTGGAGCCACCTGGCAAAGCGGGGCACCGAGGGCAAGCGGCGTTGGTTTTATACAGAGCTGGTTTTTGAGTCGGTAAAGAGACTTCTCGGCAGAGTGAGGCCAGGTGTACCTGGGACATAATTATGCAATTAGGAGGACTACCAGGGAGGAGGCACCACCCCATCCCACCCTCCTTTGTGTAGAAACCAGACGGGACCCGGCCGGGTTTTCCCGCTGGTGCGAGCAGTGGGACGAGGCCGTCGTTTGGGCCTCCGGCCCCGTCCCTCGTTGGGCGCCCGCCGCCCCCCTCAGCAGCTCGGGAGCGCCCGGGCG
>NW_009259037.1:1842390-1845639 GCF_000687185.1 Egretta garzetta | reverse complement strand
GCCGCCGCCGCCCGGCGGGGATTTGCTGCGGGGAAGTTTAGAACTTGTCTGGAAACGCCGGGCAACCTGCGCTTGAGTCATCCTCGCTGAAAAAGTTGCCTTTGCCTTTTTTTCTCCGGTGCATTTTTTTTTTTTTTTTTCCTTCCCCAGTAAGACTTTGAATAGAAGAGGGCTTTGAGCTATTTTTACATCGGTTTCTTTCTTTCCCCTCCCTGACGGCAGCTCAACAGGATGCGGGATCCCCGGGGGGGGAGCCGAGCAGGGTCCCCCTGGCTGGGCGGTGGGGAGCCCAGCCGGTGCCGTGGTGGTGATGCCCGCTGCTCCCTCGCCTGGCATCCCTCCTTGGGAGAGGGAGGCTTCAGGGCCACCAAGGGAGAGGGCTCTCAGCTTTGCAGGGAGTGTGAGCTTCATACAGATGAGGGGTTTCCCCCGCGCGCTGCTGCCCGGGGATCCATTTCGTACTCTGCTTCTTCCGTCCCTCTCGAACAGAGGGGGATTGTTCTCTGCCGGTAGTTAAAACGTCTCCGCTCTAATTAAATGGAACCGAGCGAACTCCGGTGCCGAGAGGGCCTATCTTGATACTGAGGATGCTTCGTTTGGATCAGAAGAGGGGTTTTTCCAGGGGTTATGGAGAAGAAAATGTTACTGGCATGAATGAGAGCATTTGTCTTGGGGAAGGAAATACTCAATTTGGAAATACAAAATTCAGCATCCACCACAGTTCTTCACTGGTTGTGAAGAACAAGTCACTTTTCACATATTCCCACAGCTAAGCCTTGTGTAAACAACGTGAGCAGGAAAAAGGGAGTTTCTGGGTCGAAGTAGAGCGCAAGTGAATTTTGGGAATTAATTTTAAATTCCGGGTGTACATCCCTAGAAGAGCATGACTTGTAGGCGAGGTGCTCAGGGGACATGGTTTGGTGTGGTGATGGGATGGCAGGGTTAGGGTCACGGTTGGGCTTGATGGTCTTAGAGGTCTTTTCCCACCTAAACGGTTCTATGACTTTTAAATTACTGGTAGATCCTAGCCAGGGCAGCTACACCGTGTGAGAGCTGCGAGTAAGGTCAGCGCTGAGGGTGCAGGACAGCTATAAGAAAGCAGAAATGCTACAGATGGCAGCGGCTCATGAAGTTTTCCAAACACCTGCTGGGTGGTGTGGGGTGGGTAGGGTATTTCTGCAAGGCTGGAGTGACTGAATCGTCACGTAGTACGCGCTAGTGCTGGAAACCAGTGACACTCGAAAGCAAGTTCCTCTTTTGTAGGAACTTGTATCTAATACTGTGGCAGAGGAGATTGCCCTGACCTGGGTTTCCAGGAACAGATATCTTGGAAGTGCTTTTGAAAGGGTGAGAGAATAAGAAGTGTGGAACAAACTTGAGTGTTTTAAAATACGTTTTAGGTATATTTGGGTATCCAGTGTGGGAAATCGTATGTGCTGTAAGAGAAGTAGACTTAAATGTCATTTAAGAAAAAAAAAAATGTTGCTTCACAGTTTGAAAAAGTACAAGATTATGTGCTCAGTTGGTGCTCAGTTGGTATTTTTTGTTTGTGTCCATTGCTCCGGAGAGAAGTTTGTCATGGTTCTGTAATGAGTTTGTTTTTCTAAGATAGTTTCTCTTCTTTTTTCCTGCATGTTAGCTGAGAGGGGTGATCCTCAGCAAAATTAGGGCATTTCTCTGCTGAACTGCAGGGTGTGGGAGTTGAAAGTAGATGTAGCCTTGCAAGGAGATAAAATGGGATTTAGAGCTAATTGAACATTGCGATTCGCTTGCCCGTGCTGCGCTGTTAGACGCTGTTTTGGGGGGGTGTCTGGCTTCTTTTTGGCATCGCTAGGCTTCCACCTGAGGAAGATCAATATTCAGTTTGGTCGCGTGTGTTTTATACATCTTTGTTGTCAAAAAAGGGCACTTCTGTACACTGTGCGACTTCTGCTGTTTTATTTTTTGCTGCTTGTGAAATTTTCAGGTTGTAGAGAGTTGACGTAGCAGTTGCGTAGTCCCAAACAGGAATGGAGAAGGCACCGTTAAGGTGAACACACGAATAAACTAATACTTTTCTTCCTCACTATTTACCATGGCTGGTCTTGGAGAGTGGCAGTGGGGCAGAAACATCTGCCTCTCTCCAAATAATTGAACTGTTAGTTGATCGGTGTTAATTGGGTTGGTAATGGAACTGCCATCTTAGTGATACACGTATGCGATATACCTAGGGTGTACTAAAGCAGAAATAACAGGAAGGTATCTGTTGGGGTGGGTTGTACCATGTAATTATTTACTTTGCAGTTGTGGGAGCGCAGAAATGCGTGCATGTTTACGTACGTGTGTGTATATACAAGATGTGTGTTTATAAAATACACACATGTGTATAGGAAATACACATCTATACTTTTTTCCCCTCCTCTTGACTAACACGTTCCTGTGCACAATTAAGCTTTCTTAACATCTCAGGTCCCAATGATTTGCTGGCTGTGATGCAGTAGGACTAAATTCCTGCGACGTACCTGTGCTGAAGCTGTGGTAGCATACAGGTGTGTTAAGAAACGCTGCTCCTGCTCAGCCCACTCCACCTGGCACGGCGGGGTTTGCAGACGATGCTGGATGTCCAGCACACGTGCAAACTAAACTTTGCTGCCTTACAGCGAGGCGCGGAGGCATTATCTGTGCAGGCAGTTGCGAGCGTGACTCAGCTCCGTTTCCTGAGAGAATTCGGGGCTCGGCGTGCGGGGAGGCTGGGTGAGGAATGGGTGTGGATGTAATGGGATAATACAGTTATTAGATTAACATACGGGGAGCCATCTGAAACAGGAAAGCAATCAGCTTAATTGAAGTAGCTTTTCTCCGCTCCTGATGCTGCGTATCCTTCTCCGTCGTCTCGGCGCCTAGATCTCTATTTCCTCGCCCCGAGCCCATGGGGAGCCGTGCGGTGGTGGTGAGATGGCCATGTGGCTCTACAGCTTCCTCAGTAAGGAACGTTAGAGGCTTTCAGAGAGCCCCAGAAGCCGCGTGTGCCCGCAGTGTACCCTCGATGTCCCGAGCGGCTGCGGAGTGTGGCTGCTCAGTCTCACGTTTCCTGCTTTTAATGTGATGCGAAAATTGTAATTTTGGTGTTCTTCCTTACGCCAGTGGAGAGGAGAGGTAATGAGCTGCTTCAGGAAGTCTGGGAGCCTGAATAGCGCTTCTCAAATAGCAGAAAGTGGCTTTAGTAGCTTCCAAGTGCTCTTGACTTCTGCTGTCATTGGACGCTCTTTC
>NW_009259037.1:1822614-1842350 GCF_000687185.1 Egretta garzetta | reverse complement strand
AGAGGTAGAACTGGTGCTACTGCTGCTACCACAAACACAGTATTTAAAATGCCCGAGTCTTCGAAAGTATGTGCAGATATGGAATAATTAGACCACTGCTGTGATAGTTTAATCTGGATTTTATTATTTTATTTCTTAATAAATAGGTAAATAGAGAAATAGCGCCATGCATGTCTGACCATGCATAGACGTAGGAGAACTTCCCGGCTGCAGGGCTTGTGCTCCCCGAGATCCTGTTCGTTTTCAGGATGCTGACTCTACTTCCCTCTGCTACTCCTTATGAGTCACTGGCAAACATGGATAGTCGTGCCCTTGCCGTGATCATTAAGCCAGTGCGGGCTCTGCCTTGCAGGCAAGGCACTCATGGTGTTGGGCAGCTTCATAAATTCAAAGCCTTGGTGAAGAAAGAGCTGGGTACCTGTACAGGGAGCTGCACTGCATGTTACTACTTCAGGGCAGCGTGGGATGCCTGGGTAGGTGCTTCCTAATGCCACGTGTGAGGTTAAAGATAACATACACATCAAGGACACTAGCATTTTAAAACCAGCCCGCACTTCTGCGGCTGTAGCTGCACAGTTGTTGCACTTCTGTGGCACATCTGGGTGTGCTCAGGCTTTCCCCTAAGAGGACAGGGCGCTGCAAGTGCTTGAGGTGGTATCTGTTGTTCCCAGTCCTTGGCCAGTGCCACGCAAGCTGCTCAGCTACACTCCCTACTGTGTAGGGTGTGTGTCTACACCTGCATTAATCAAGGAAACCCCGATCGACATCAAGCAAACAAAAAACGCAGCCCGCAAACAAAACCAATTTTACTGTGAGCCACACCAGTTGGGAGTTCCTGTATTTTTGCTTGTAACTGGTGAGTTTTCATTGTCACGACAAAGCAAATCGTGACTTGCCTGATTTTAGATGCTTTTGAACAGGGTGGACTTTGGCCGCATTGCAAGGTTAGGCTATTTTAGTGCCTCGGTGAGGCTGGAATAGCTTTTCAAAAGGTGTATATAGGTGTGTCTTGAAGCCAGGTACACAGAAATATATATATATTTATTACTATAGGAGGGCTATAGGAGTTGGTGGATAAAGTGGTGATGCAAAGGTCATGATATATAAATTTTGCAACCAAGTTGTGCTCTTGTAATGGCTCTTTGAAAGCGGGGACAGGAGTTTGGTAAGAGCAGTGCCGTTGAAAGCATGGGAGCTCCTACGGCTGAGGACTGCTGCTTTGCTTCTGCTGCTCGAGGGAGGACTGCGGCGGTTTAGGAGAGACCGAAGGCTTTTGTGGAATCCTGGAGTCACAGCCCGCAGCTGCGGTGAGTGGTGGCAGTGCATGGAGACTCTTGTTTGCTATGGGAGTTGATGATCTTTTGTGTGCACAGTCGTGCCCTAAAGTAGGGAAGAAAAGTTTTTTTTTTTTGTTGTTTTAGGAAATTGAGAAAGATGCATTTTAGGAATGCATCCTAGGAATTTGAGTGGTGCTGTGTTGTGAGTGAGGTTTGGAGCCCTCTGACAGGACACGACAGTTACTGACAGCAGGACCGCGCTCTGACACGTCCCAAAGCGATGGGGTAAGAATGCCCACGCGATATTTGCTGATGTATTTATCAGTGTATTACCATTTTGAGAAAGCACCTTCAGTCTCCTAGAGACAACACACCCTACGGTACGCCCGGATTAGAGTGTTATTTTGTGAAATGTTGCAGTACCTTTTAATTCCCTGCTCGCCGAGGGGATGCATTTCATGTGCTCCCCTGTCCCTGGCATCACCCGAAGCAGAGGGAAGGGACAGGTAGATGAGGCGTACTTCTCCCTGAATGAGTGACCTCAGTTTGACTGTAGGCATGCGCTTGATTATGCTGGGTTTACTCAGCAGTCACTCTTGTTCTCTGTCAATAAACACTTGTTGCAAGCAACAGATGGGAGAGGGATAAAGATACCGGATGAGTGTAAGCAAGCATGTATTCCTGTTTGCTTTTGTCCAGGTCAGCGACAAAATTACAAACCAGGATTGTTCTGAGAAATTATTCTTGTAGGGATTTACCAGAAATATCCCCCCCCGCCCTCCTCAGAGCACATAGTGGCATCCTATAGGCAGCTGGCTGCCTACAGGCATAACACAGAACATTTATTTAACTCTGCAGAGCATGTTTTCAGGCAGTTTAGGGATTTTTTTCAGCTGTTAATTAACACCCTTGTTCCCAGAAAATAAAAGGGGAGTTTTCACAAGCCGAGGATTTACCCTTTACATCGTACACAAGTGTGGAAGTGACAGTAGGAAAAGGTCCTGATTCAAGGTTTTTGCTTTGGGGGGGAAAAACATTTCTGAATTTCCACCTGAATTTCAAGTAGTACCTTGGTAGGTTTTGTAGTTTCCTTCTTTGTCTCTCATTGCCATAAATGCTTGATTTAGGTGCACTGATGGGCTGATAATTTTAGAGTATTCGCCATGCTTGGCACAGCTTTTTTTGTATTATAGGTGCGTTTTCCTTTCTGCATAGGCAAAGCTTTCAGGGAAGGGGAAAATAAACTGGATGTAACTTAAAGTCAACCAACATCTCCGGGAAGCCTTTCTGTCAGCTTGTAACTACAGGTATAAGCGTTGCAGTGATTTTTCTTTGAAATATTTGTGTTTCTGGAGTTTGTCCAGTATTGGCTGTAGAGTGCATGCAGGATACGCTTTGTCTAATCCTTTACTAGTCCTTCAGGACTGAAATCCAATACATCTTGTTAAAATACCTCTAGATGTGTCCAACTTTAGATAAACAGCTGAAAGCTGACTTATATTAACGAATCGAAGCTGAGATGAGGAACCAGTGCTAATCCAGTTTCAAAGTATGCACTCTATTGAAGATGACAGCCTTACCGCTCCTCTTCTGCTTGCTGCAAGCCTGAAACTTTCCCAAAATACCCAGTGGTGGCTGCTGCTCTTTGTGGCTCTTCTCTGACAGGGAGATGGACCACTGAAAAGATAGCACATATATATATATATATTTTTTTTTTTTTTTTATTTTTTTAAACTTAAAAACATTTCTAATTCTGTTTTTGGCCTGTGGTAGATCCCAAGGCTATTCTGACAATAGTTGTTTCCTGTATAATGCTTTAATGGATTCCTTAATGAGTTACTGGAATGCTTTCCTCCTTTAGCTTTTGGGGGAAATTGAAATTGTGCCCTATCTAAACCAGAAGAATGTTCAAAAAGAGATAATTCTTCTAATTCTGAAACTTTATCTATATTTTCAGGCTGTAGTTGTGAAAACATTTATGTATTTATAGTATTATTTATCTTCCCATGTTTATGTAATTTGTGCATTAAATCTGATTTCTGGTGTAAAGACTTGTAACACAAGAAGGAGCAGTTGCTGAATTTCAGTTTCATCAGCAAAATATGAAATATCTCTGGAAATATTTTTCTGCTCCATATAGCTTTGTAACTAAACTGAAATAATTACATTGAGAACTATTATGTGTAATCATGTATCCATATACATAACAAAACAAACAGATGGATGAATAACTGAAGTAACTATTGGCCACGATACTTGAATTTTGGGTTTTTTTAATAATATTTCTTAGCACTGCTGCTTTATTTAGACTACTGTTTATATTATTTTAGCACAAACCTTTTTATAACATGTTGTCAGAGGTTTGTGGTGGCTGATTTTACCAAAGGGTGTTGGAGTAGCAAAATGGCTTTCTGTTACCCAGTAGGAAGTACTAAGCAATATAGGGTTTGCTGTGTAATTTATGAATGCGAATGGAAGTAAAAGTGTGCATAATTGGTATATATGCTTGTAGGCACTTGGTTTCTTATGGCCCTCTGTTCTGTACATCTGTACTGTTGCAGCAGCTGTGTCACTTTAGTGTTTTTACTGCCTGTATTAATCAATATTGAGGTTGAAAACCTGCTTGAGCAGCTCCCGAGCTGAGCTGGGTGCAGGGGTTTTGGGAGGGTGCTGTAGTAAAGCGGGAGTCCTGTGTGTGGAGGGCATCATTGGAGGCATCGTGGAGAATTGTCTTTCTCGTGGAGGAACCCTGTCGCTCAACGTGGTGAGTTCCTAACTGACCGGTACCTAAGGGGGAGCTACAAGGAAGATGGAGACTCCCTTTTCAGAAGGAGTCCCATGGAGAGAACAAGGGGGGAATGGACACAAATTGCTCTTGGGAAGATTCCCGTTGGACATGAGAGGGAAAATTTTCACCGTGAGAACAGTCACCCCTTGGAATAATCTCCCCAGGGGAGGGCTTGACTCTGCCCCATTGGACATTTTCAGGACACAACTGGACAGGGTGCTAGGCCATCTTGTCTAGACCGTGCTCTTGCCTAGAAAGGTTGGACTGGAGGATTCTTGAGGTCCCTTCCAACCTGGGATTCTGTGATTGCCAGCTGAGCTTCCCGGAGGCCCAGCTCCTGAGCAGCTTTGAAAATGTCCGTCTGACAGTGCGGGTGGGCGCTTGGGATTTTTGAGGACATGAACTGTGACGTGCCAGAGAGCCTCTTCGAGCATCCAGATACCTTTTTGAAGTCCAGCCTTAGGTGTTTGTGTTTGCCTGCCTTCTCCTCCTGCTCCGAACAAAGGACGGAAGTACTGACATCACTCGGTTTGAAGTTGAATGTAGTACAATAACATATGTTTAGGGAACGTAACTGAATAGCCCGTGGGTCCCAGGAGGAGGTAACTGATGCCAAACAAGGAGCTGATGACGCTGGACCATTCCCAAACTGAACGCATGAGGACCTTCAACTGTGCTGTTAGTAGAGGAGGGCATTCCTAATTCCCATGGCATGGAATAAAAAAAAATAAAGAGTTCAGAAGTAAGGTGGCAAGCCCTGGCACTGGTGGTGCCTGTGATCCCTGTATAAGGCTAAAGGGAGTCGTTGGAAGGGAGTGGGGATCGCGGGAAGGTTGTGGAAAGCTCTGCTGTTACCTGTCTCTCCAGCAGCATGCTCGCCTCCCAGCTGATGCTTCAGCCTTCAACATCCTCCTCACCGCGCCAGCTGGTCTGCTGGAGAAACTGTTGGCAGTAGGGAATGGTTCAGTGAAATGTAGTTGGGTGCTTTTATTGAGGAGCCGCTTCTGCTTCAGCGTGGTGGGTGTGTGTAGTGTTATCCGTAGCGAAGGCTATCAGAAATGAAGTGAAAGGAAAGCGACTGGTAATGAAAAAATATTCCTGTAGTGGACCCTGGAACAGGAAATATCTCAACGCTGAGCCAGATGGAAGTAGCTGATGATATTTGAGTTTCCAAGTCTTGACACAGATGGTGAACGATTTAAAGGGACGCTTGCTTTCAAAAAAATCTGCTGTGCATATGACTCCGGTGAACAAATCATGACCCTGAAATGTCTGCAGATTATCAAGGCAGTGACTTGGAATGTCCTATAAATACCGTCTCCTAAAGGAGGGCTTGCACTGCAGTTTTGATGGCTAAGTAGAGACGCGGTTAAGCATGTCACCCGGGTCGGGAAAGCTATAGATACGGGTCTGTAGGAACCTTTAAACTTTCTCTTCACGAAGTGTAAGGTTGTTCTCCCTGGATACGAGCATATGAATAAAAACTAACATTGCGACGGCAAGAAGTGGAGTTTTTACTTTAATTGTTAAGTGATGGAAAAAGCTCAAAGAGGTTTTGTTCATGGGCTCTTGTTTGACTCGTGTTGGTCAGTGGATCTGAAGACGGGACCAGCTGCCAGCGTGACCACGCCTGTGCTTATTCCCTCCTTAACTGTGACAGAGGCTGTCGTAGCGTGGGCTGTCAGTCTGTCCGTCCTTGCTTCTGCCTTGCAGTACAGACTGGGTTTGAAAAGCCTGGCCTCTTGGTTTGTTTATTTTTTTGCTCCTGCGTTGGGGATGCACTGGAGCACGTTACCCTTTTTGCTGTTTTTGCTTCAGTCAATCTATGGCTCATTCATAGCTCAAATATATAGAAAATAATGCTTATACTTGACCCTATAGTATGCTCTGTCTAATGGGAGGTAGCGGTGATGTTGCCTGGCGTCTGGCCTCTGGGCTTGGCTGCTGCATGGCCTGGTGGAGCTGGGCTCTGCGTATAGCAATGTATGGCTTTGTATCTTCTGAGCAAAATGTGATTATGATACAAAACTGTCTAAATGATACATGAAAGCTTTCTCGCTACCTGGTTATTTTCCTTTGTATGTTTGTTTATTCTGTCATATGCTTTTTAATTTTTAATGATTTCCAAGCTTTTTTCTTCAGTTCTCATATTTTGTCCTTATGCACAACTGCCCAGCAGTTTTCTGCAAGCATTGCTCATCTTGTCATTCTTGCTGGCATTCCGTACTTCCTACTCACCTGGCTACCCCCGTTTCACCCTTCATGTTGATGGGAAATAGTATTTACCTTGGAGACTTACAACTGGGGCAAATGGAAGATACGTGAGCGGTGCTGTCCTCTCTCCCTCCAGTAACCAACTGTAATCTCTCTTCACTCATTGAGGTGCTGGAGCGTGTCCAGAGAAGGGCAGCGGAGCTGGGGAGGGGTCTGGAGCCCCAGGCTGCTGGGGAGCGGCTGGGGGAGCTGGGGGGGTTCAGCCTGGAGCAGAGGAGGCTGAGGGGAGCCCTCATCGCTCCCTACAACTGCCTGAGAGGAGGGGGGAGCCGGGGGGGTCGGGCTCTGCTCCCAGGGAAGGGGCGATGGGACGAGGGGCACCGGCCTCAAGTTGTGCCAGGGCAGGGTGAGGTTGGCCATGGGGAACAATTCCTTCCCCTTGGGGCTGTCAGGCACTGGAAGGGGCTGCCCAGGGAAGGGGTCGAGTCCCCAGCCCTGGGGGGATTTAACAGCCAGGCAGAGGCGGTGCTGAGGGCCAGGGTTTGGGGGTGGACTTGGCAGTGCTAGGTCCCTGGTTGGGCTTGTTCTTAAAGGTTTTTTCCAACCTAAATGATTCTATGATTTGCTGTATGTGGAGGCTGAATCATTTCACTAGCAGAGGATGTGTGCTGGATATGGACCCTCATCTGCCTCCTGTTGTTGCACTGTCTGACTCTTGCCTGTTAATTTTTTTTTTTACCATGACTAGTAGGTGTTGGTTGTGTCTCCATCAATTCGTAGCCTTCCCAATGCTTCTTTGACCAAGAATCTTAGGTGGAGTAGACTTGAGAGACTTTTTTTTCCCCTCCCATCTGAGGTTGGTGTGGATTGATCTCTGATGTTTCCAGTGTAAAGGGTAAGTGCTGTAACAAAAACAGTGGTTTTACTGATGGTGTTTTTAGTAAGTTGGTTTAAAAGAAGTGGTTTGTGGCTTTTTTTTAGTTTAGTTTTGGAGGTATTTGGGCTTCCATTTCAAATCAGACTTGCTCTGTAGAAAGTATGCCTTTGGTATGGCGGTATCTAACTGCATCCTTCCTCGACAGCCTGTCACCAATGCCTCTAGCTGTGGACAGTCTGTTTTCCACCTCTGTGACCTTGGCAAAGTCTGTTCTGTATTTTTTTTCCGATGCTGCTCGCTAACAGTTGGGCATAGAGAAGACAACCTTTTTTTTTCTCCTGGATTTCCCAGGTGTTGGGCAGCAGTATGCAGGAGAGCAACTCGGAATTCCTGTAAGACCAGGACTTGCTCACGGACACAGCGGCTGGCATTGACTCCTTTTTAAAATTAATTTAGTGACATATGACAAAGCGCTGGCAGGGATTGAAGTGGTGGGTCAGAATCTCTTTCCCAGAGTTTTCAGTTATTGAGTTCTTCTGATGAGAAAACAGTTGTTCTTGCTCACAAGTTAAGTGGCTGGAGATGAGAACAGATATTTTTGTGGCGCAGAGATATTTCTTAGGCAGTAGTTTCCGTAGCGTATGAGTCAAATGGGACAAAACAGCAACCCCAGACTTTTGATGGAGAGCCAAATATTCTTTTGGTATTTATAATATTGCACTTTGTTTATTTTTATTTGTTGGTTTTGTTCTTGAGTGTTTCACTGTAACTAAGAGTCTAAAAGGATTAAAAAAAGCATTAGGCATGTATCTGGATAATAGGGACATCTGCAGTTACATTAGATTGGATCGCTTTAATGCTAAGGATTACTGTCCTAAATAGCTCCAGGATTGCTAAGGTGCTGACGGATGAGGGAATTTTTTTAGTGCTGGCTGATAGAGAATGGCCCGCTGTAAGGTCTCAGAGTGTCTCTAAACCGCTGAGTTCAGGAGCTGGCCTTTGGACTCGGTTTAGTCCGATCTGGTGTCTCGCCTGGTGAATACACTACGGAGATGTTGATGCAGGTAGCACGTGTGCAAGTGTTAATGTGTTCATAACCAAGCCTTCGTTAAACCGGTGCTGCTGTGCAGTCGTGCCTGCAACGCCGATGGGGAGTCACTCATTTAGTGCTGCCTGTGCAATGGGAAGAAAGGTTGTATTTGTGGAACGGAACCCTTCTTTGAGAAGCAAGCGAGTCTTCGAGGAGTGCCGACCGTAGCTCACTTCAAGCTCTCTGGGGTGGGAATTCTTATTCCTAAAAAATAAAGCGGTGGACTGGGTATAGCCAGATAAGCACATTTTAATAAAGACTTGAGAGAATTACTCTGTTATGGTACTGTTTTATACTTGTAGAAGTTTTGTATAGGTTCAGCTTGTGTTTGATTATCTAGTTGAATGTATTCTTGAGATGATTTATGAACAGATTTTTATCAGTAACTTTTGCTGCCAAAGAGGCCTCGATGTCTTTACTGAACTGCGATAACTGAGTGCTTTAACTGGTTCAGATTTGTGCCTTAAATGCAGAAAGTCCAGTTTGGGCTTAATTCAGCAGTTGCTGGATTCTGCAGTTGGAGCACATGAAGGTGAACGTGTTCTTGGCTGAGCACTGGAAGAAGTTTTAATACTGTTACGGCTCGAATATCTAAAATGTTGGTATAGCTGTGTCAGTTCTTACAGTTCAGGCGCGATACTATCTGTAATAGAGCATGCTGACCTGGGAGCTGTTCTTGTGTCAAAATGAGCGCTAAGATTCGAAGTTCATGTATTATGTTTGTATAATAGCGTCTTGATACTGCCACACCATTTGCATCAGGAGGGTGGCAAATATAAAATAGTTTTGCAGAGGGGAAACAGAATAATTGCATACCAGCTCGAGTGTTGATAAGATGGGTAGGGTAGTGATAGCGTTGAGAAATGACTGAGTAAACTTAGTAAAATGTAAAATATTGGTGAACATTAATGAAGCCTTGGGCTCTACCATGGTGTTTCCCTACTTACTGCATCTGCACATCGCAGGCATTTCTGTTGTTACCTTTGCATGCAGCAACACGGTCTTGTGTTTGGAATGCTAACGGACCAAGAAACATTTTTAAACTGTTTTTTTCCAGAACACTGAAGGCTCCTAATCAAGAGGAGTAAGTTGGATTCCTACAGGAAAATGGCACAAATACTCTTCCTAGCCTTTTCAACAGCCCTCCCTCCTAAGCACGCAGGCTCCAGACACAAGTCCCACTGTAGAATGGTCCAGGTGTCTCATAGGAGGTTTTCACCAAACTTAGCCAGTGCAAATGTGTGTTGGTTTATGTATTAAAAATGAGCTGTTTTGCTGGGTATGGGGATTTGAGTGCAAAATGCACTAGCTATCTTTAAGGGTTTTTTTTAATAGTTTTGTTTTGAAGTAGAGGTCCCAAAAGTGGTGAATGAGTTGAATAGTTGAGAAATAACCACTGGTTATTGGACTAATGGAGTATTTTTACAGTGGGAGAAACAAACATTGAAAGTGGTTGTGGAGGACAGATAAGCTGTCCAGTTTAGCATAAGCTTGTGCTACCAGTTGGAGCTTGCCAAATAGAAACGTTTGAACAGATTTAATATTTTCTGTGGTGCTTTGGAAATCATTAGAGGGAAATGGTTCTCCTTAAGCCATTGTTTCCAGTGGGGCAGTGCTAGAAATGGCTCTGGTCTGCTTCTCTTAGCCAGGAGCTGGCTCTTGCCTCCTCTGTTGGCTGGTGCTGCCCTGGGCTACCGGCGTGTGCTAATGCTTTGCCTCTTTTCAGGGAGTAGCTGGAACGATGCTGGGAAGATAACATGTGAAAAAGGAGGAGTAGGTAAAAGATTTTTTTCTTATAGCAACAGGTTAGGAAGTTACTGCTGGGTTAGTGGCACCTTAAACACCCTACTAGCATTAATATACATGCTGGTCAGTGGTATTTTTAAAATACACTCTTTTTAGGTGCTTATAGAATCGTTTAGGTTGGAACAGCCCTTTAAGATCACCAAGCCCAACCATTAACCCTGCCATCCCACCACTAAACCCTGTCCCTAAGCACCTCATCCGCCCGGCCTTCAAATACCCCCAGGGGTGGGGAATTCCCTGGGTAGGGAATGCTTCCAATGCTTGACAACCCTTTCAGTGAAGAAATTCTTCCTAATGTCCAAAAGGCTTAGGAAGTAAGGTGTTATGGCCTTGAGTGATTCTGAATTAACGAGGGTGATTTTGAGGCTCCGGGGAGAAAGGGTAGTAGTCACAGGGGCCGCCTTTGATGCGTGTTGGTAGGCTGAGGGGTGCCCTAGTGATGGGGAACCAAGTTGGTCAGTAGGACAGGGCTCAACAGCTGCTGTCGGGAAGTTCTCATTTGGGAATTTCTCACATTAGTTTGTGATAGATCAACTTTAATTAGACTAGAAAAGGTTTTAGAACAGTCAAATTAAGTCATGATAAAGTTAAGTCTTGTGACTATAAATTTAGGTTCCTATTGTGCAAGAAGGTGTGGAGTTCAATGTCCATAAGAAGAACTTTCAGGTGTTCCTCTACTCTGGTTTTCCCCACTTCCCAGAAGTTTGTATTTTTGATTTATGGAGAGAGTAGAATGTGATGCTGGATCTTGAAAGACTTGTAATACCATATCAGTTACATTTCCTTCTCCTTATTTCTTCCAGAATGAACATAAAAATTAGTATGGGCTCAGAGGATTCCTCTTAGGTGGGTAACAGGGAGTTTGGATGGGTACGGGCTCCCTCTAACAGCGCTGTAAGGAAACCCCATTGCTAGTGGAAGGGATTGATGATGAGAGACCGACTCTGCCGCCCGGCGCGAGCCGGACAGTGACTCTTTGTTAAGGCTAGCTGCCGAGCCAACTCTGTAGCTCTTCTGAAAGTGGCACGAGGCATGTGATTTCTTACTGGTTTGAAGAAAAAACAATTTTTCCCTGTTTTTGCAAAATGCCGCTCATCTTCTAATGCGTTCAGCTCTGTTTGACTCGCTTCCATGGTTACGTTTTTACATTAATTCCCGTGTAAGATACAACTTCAGGAAAAATACTGTGTATTCCCTATTTCTGCAGTAGCCTAGCTGTTGAAGTGTTGGTGGATCAAACTGCAGCTCTTAGCAGGTAATTCTTCTCTCTGACTACTATTTCTAAGAAAGCAGAACAAGCTCCTCAGGGATTATTTGGCTCTGGATCCGTGCTCTTTTCTCTGTAGTTCTTGCTGTCAGAGACAGCTTGAAAGAGACAAATAAGGTGGTGGCAAGTAAAAATAAATTGAGTAAGGTTTGATGAGTGAAAAGCCCTCTCCTCTCTTCCCCACTCCATAAGCTTTCCTAAGAAAGCAGTGGAGGAATTTGGATTTTGTTTTCCCTTGTAGAAATGCCGAGGAGGAAGAACAGTGGGAAATGAAAACTTCTTCCCATCACCCCGTTTTCCCCTTGCCTGAGGCTTTTTGCTCTGCATCATCAGCTCTGTATTGCAGTGAATAGTGTCTTGCAGGGGCCATTTTTTTTGCTAACTATTTCCGCAGTAGTGTGAGAGCAGTTTTATTGTGTTGAACTTGATTTTTATAGTCATTGAAATGACTATTAAAATACAGCTGTGACATTAAGCTCACTGCCATAGAAGCGCTTAGTGAAAGACACCCTCTTTGCAAAATTATGTTTGGTGCAATAGAGACCTGCTGCAATGGCAAGGGAAAAGCTTGAAGAAGCAGGGGCCTGATGCGTCAGGCATCTTCAGATGGAGTGAAGATGAGCATGGTGCAGATTGTTTTCGTTAAAATCCTCATGCAGATAGAACTGGGCTTTGTTCTTGCTGGCTTTTGCGTAGCAGCAACAGAAAGCTAGAAAAGGTATTTTCATAAAGGTTCTGCTTCATCCTGTGAAGGATGAAGGTCCTGAGGAACTGGCTGTGTCCATCATCCATGACTGGTCTTCTACACAACGTGTATAAGATGCACTGCTGCCAGTCACTTGGGAAGCTGTATGCCCTGCTTGAGCACCAAATTGGCAACTTGTGATTGCAACTGGTGCCTGGGCAGACTTTGACCGTAATTTGTGCTGTTTTAGCCTGGAGCACTGGATTGGGAAGGTCTTCAGGGTTCGCCTGCGTTGTACACGTGACTCTAAAGTAGTCCCTTTCGTAAGATGGTTTTAAGATGGAGCTTGTTGCATTTGTTTGCGCCTGCTTCTGTGTTTGGCAGGACAGTTTTATATTGCACTGTTCTATTTGGGACCTTCTCCTAAGGCTGTAGTTGGTGTCTGCTAAAGTTGGTGCTGTTGTCGTCCCGTGCATGGCCACACTGGTCTGTCATTGCTGGTTTTTCCTGATTGTTCTGAGTTACTGATGGAGCTATCACAGAAAAAGCGCTGAGGTTTTGAGCAAGCTGAACTCCTTGCAAGTGTTGGTGCTGGTGCAAGGGAAGTGCAGCTGGGGGCCATCAGCCAGGAATGGGTGTGGAGCTGCAGCCCTGCCAGCTTCGGTCGCTGGCTGTCTCTTGGGGAACCTCTATCTAATGACGCGGCCTGACGTTGACTCATGACCGCTTTGTACACATTTGATCCTCTGCCAGCACTGACCGTAAGCTGAACTAGTTCCTCCTCCCCTCCAGCGTTTAACTCTTCTCTGTCTGTCCTTCTAATGCCTAGCAGATACCTTGATGCGTTTTAGACATAGCAATACTGAAGGTTTTGCAAAGACTTCAGGTAGAGGCCGTTTTGAACTTCAGTGAATTAAAGGCACAGAAGTCCTTTCTTTGGATACCCGATGGTAAGCATAGAGCACGCTCAGATGCTGTCTTTGCTGCCTTTGAGGATGTTGCCTGTAGGCCCATCATAGCAAGAGCCGCGTTATCACTTCTTAGTGTCCCCCAGTGAAACGTAGCAAATTCAAGGGAACATCAAAACTCACTTACTTTGTGATTCTGTGTTACCAGAAGACAGATGCCAAGACATCTGCCTCTAGATAATGTTTTCTGTTTGTCTAAATCAGCATCTTGCTATTTCTACAAAAGCCAGCGTTAAGAGCTTGGGGTGGTATGATTACTTCTTGCATACAATGTGTTTCAGTTAATGGACTTTTTAATATTAAAAATCAATTTGAATGTTCTTGATTGTGCTTCTTGTTAGCTATGCATTATGGCACATTATTAATGCTGTTATAGTCAATAATGGCATCTTTTTTTTAACACTAGTTTCAGCTTTATACCCTCAGTACTTAGTGGTGAAGTACTCTGAATACAGATTAAGTAGCAAGAAGGAGGAGGGAGAAAGCTGTTAAAAGAGTGAGTTGGCATCTTCATTACCTCCCTAAAAATAAAGTATCTGGCTTAAAAAGGGGAGGGGAGGAAAAGCAAGAACCTGAACGCGGTTCTTGGAAATCTTGGATGGGTCCAGAACTCTAATTTTATTTTTATTAGTGCAGAAAGAACAAGTGTACATCTTGTTTTCTCCCGCTTGGGCTCTGCCTGCAGGATGCAGCAACAGGGCAGTTGCACTTCTGGGAGGCAACATGGCTGAAGTTTGAGGATTGCTCTGGATTTATGAAGTTTCCTCAGCTTATTAATTCATGTTGGGTAGTGATAAGACACCAGATGTATTGCAAAACATATTGCTCCCCTGTGTTGCCATCTGTTATAAAGCCTGACGTGTCTAGTTATGTTTATAGAGGCTTGGGTCGCCCTTCGCTCTTTCTAACCTGTGCTCAGCTGACAGACGGTGCTGCAGCTGTGCTTGGGTTCTCCTCTAAATGCAGAATTTATTCCTGTGTACGTTTACTAGTTGCCTTTGGAACGTTTTGTGTCCTCACCTGGGAAGAGAGAAAGCAGGCTGTCACTGCAGAGATTTCAGTTTGAGGGGTGCCAGAGTTCCAGGTCCAGGATTCTCCAACCCTCGGCAGATGTCCTGTGTAGTTCCTGAAGGAGAGGCAGTGTTCCTGGGCTCACATGGGAATATAGCTTCCAGATGAACCTTTTTTTTTTCTTTTTTTTTTTTTTTTCCTCCCTCCCCCCAGGAATTTGCTGGTCAGGGGGAAGGGGGTTGGGGAAAGAATGGCCTTCCCTTTCTAAGGGAAAATGAGAGTAAACCCTTATCTACTTAAACTTGCTGGATTTAGTCTAATCCTGCTGGAGAGATAGCTGTGATAAGTCAGGTTCATGGATTTAATCAGTTAAGATATAGTGCATTACTGGGGAGGAGGAGCCATGAGCTGTATTTTCTTCGTTAGCTTGGTGGTAACTGTTCAAGTCTAAGAGTTCCTTCAGACTTCTGCTCTCTTTTGGAAATCAACCTTTTGTGAATATTTGGATGACAGAATGACTGGAATATTGAGCGAGAACTGAGATTTGAACTTGGTGAGACCAGGAATGACAAAATACAGGGTGACTTCAGTTAAGGTGGGAAGCCCTACCCTTGGTTAATACACACATGAAATCATAGTCTTTCATAAATCTTGGGTGCAGCTCTTGATTCCTACCCTCCTCCTTTCTTCTTCCTTCTCCATTAGCCTGAGCTGTAAAAATTGAAAAATTGTCCAGTTAAGTAACAGAGAAGCGAGGAGTCTAATCCTGAAGGCAACCACTTTCCTTTTAGAGAAAACAGGAGGAAAACCTTCAGGTTTCTTTCATTTGTAATACTGAAGGATCTACAAGAGACTTTCCTCTCACCTCTGTGGTTTCAATCTGCTTTTATGGAAAAAGCACAATTATGATTTTGGGATTTCTTTTTTTTTTTAAAGTGTAAAATAAAGCTGGTAATGTGTTAAATGTAGTTTGCTTTCTCTTAGGAATGTGGAACGATTAATACAGCCTTTAATGCAAAGTAATTCCAGGGAATGTTACTCTGTAACATTTTTAGGGTATCTTAAGGTATCTCAGCTTTCATACAGTCAGAGAAAAGCTTTTTCAGTGTATGTTGATGTTACCTTTGTTTGCTTTTTCCTTCTTTTCCCCTCTGTCAGCTCTCTCTAATTCTTCTTATGTTGCACTCCTCATTTTTCTAATGCATGCAGATTAATGAGTGCAGTTCTGTAGAGGTGTTTGTTTTGTATTCTTTAGCAGTAAATGGGTTTTTAGTGCAATTACTGTAATGCCCTATTCATTGTTCCTTTCTTTATCCACTCCTAGAGTTGCAAAAAAATTGCTCTTTCTATGCCCACACTAATCCTTTGCTTTTGGCACTTGGGTACTTTGTGTGGATGTGCTTTGTGGCTGCGGTGGGAGCAGGGAGAGCCGTTACCCGGAGAGTCGCTTGGTTGAAAAGCACAGTCGATGAGGAGAAAGATCTTTGGTGGTGCTGAAACCTTCTGCCCTGCGGCGTGGGAATGAGAGGTGGCCTCAGGATGGTTTTGTCACTTGTGACTTTGTGTTTTCTCTTTTGCCATCCTAGTTCTGCTCATTACATCTCAGAGCTGAAACCCAGAGTTTGCTGGATGCTCTTCAACCTCCATGTCAGCTAACTCCGCTTTGACTAACAGACGTACTAAATCCACAGGCTGCTGGCTTTGTTCAGGGCAGATCTCAAGAGCTACAACTGTTCTTCATTCACCGGCAGCATGTCCCCTACAATTACTAGGTGCTTTCCCTATCATGAAGGGCTTTGGTTCACCATACAGTTTGGTTTACCATTTGGTTTTTATAAGGAGGTTAGAGATAAGACTGCACCTAAAATGGTCTGTTCGGAAGGCAAGTGTACCCATAATGTGGTTGTCAAGGAAATATGGTCTGTCGGTGTGATTTTGCAAAGATAATAGCCCCCCACAGCTCTAGATTAAATCAGTCATAGTTCATGATGCTTGGAACTGGAAAAGAAAGTTTTTTATTTCTTTGTCCACACCTTCAAGAAAATGTTGTGGTCATTCTCTTCAGCAGGCTAACCTTGTAATTAGAAAATGTTGGTCAGATGCAGGTGTTGGGGAGGTGCAAAGCTCATGCCAGAGGCATCAGGGAACATCTGCCCCCTTTGTCTTCTCCAGGGTCTTCTGCAGGGAGGGCAGTCCTCTTTTCCTGGAAGGAAGTCACCTTTACAGGTGATTCTCTTGCTCATTTAAAGCTGATAGCCATCTACTGGACTGTATGAACGTGATCCTTCATCTACAGTGCAGACTGTAGCCCAAGCTGAGGGAAGTGGCGTTGGGTTGCAAGTGCCTGAACTAACTCCTGTGTTCCTTCTGCGGAAAGGCAGCATGTTTGTAGCTCAGAAAGCAGCATCTTCCCCAAGCTCCAGTGACTTTGGTATCTCTTCTGCATGGTCTCTTGAGTTGCCTCTATCACTGATGTATCCCTTAAGAAGAAAATGGATTGTAAATAGTATTCTTCTGAATGATAAGGGATGAGAGTATTTGGTTGCAATAGAGAAGCTTAGCTGTGCCTCTTCACTTGAAGTTTATTACAGAGGAGGAAAAAAAAAAAACCCCACCCTGTGTATGGATGAAGAGCTTTGGGATGCTGTATTAGTGTTAACCATGAGGTTAAATTGCAGTCACTCGGTCTTAGTCATAAATCTTCTGATGCTTGAGTAACCACGCTCCTTATCTGGCCTGTGCATTAGTAGCAAAGGTTTTTCTAACTTACGAGGCTGCGTAATTCCTTTGCCAAAACAGTGAGCCTTGATTCTCAGTTCAGGCATGATGGGGAGGCCTGAGGTTAGCTGGGGTAAATATTCCTAATGCTTCATTTGGTTTAGGGCTCTCCAAGCTGAAAATCTGTCATGCTGAGAACTGGAGTTTCCAGATTAAGCAAAACTTAGTTAAAAAAAAAAAAAGAATAAAAAATTGGAAGTTATACTTCAGGCTTTTAAATATTTTAAATGGTGACTCAGAATACAGTTGATCAGATCAAATAGAAGCATACCAGTTTCATGGTTTATTCCTCCAAATTTTGTCTTTTCCTTTAATTAAAGCCTTGTTGTTTGCTCCAATCAAACATTTTATCTGTCAAAACATCTTTTGATGTCACTCTACATAAAAAAATTACCCTGAGAGGGGGTTATCTGCTGGCTTCCGTATGACTATGCAGTGTAGTTCAAGCCTTGTTTGTAATCACAGGGGTTGAATGCACTTTATAGTTATTTTGGTTGGTCGTTTCATGATCTGTCAATGCTGCTGCAAGCCAAAAATGTGGGTGGGTTTGTTTGTTTGTTTTTTTTTTTTGTAGACATGTTTTCCACACATACATTTTTTTTAAAGATAACTCTTCCCTCCATGGCCGTTGCTCCCCCCTCAGTTCAGGTCAGTGGGAGCTGTTGTGGGCAGTAATTACGACTTGTTGGCTGTTTGTTATCTTCTGTTGAAAGAATTGGTCATTACAGTGAAGCTCCTGTGACCTGACCATCCTTGTTATGACAGACACCAGTTAGCGTTCTTGGATGTAAATTTTAATGTCTCTTGTTCATAGCTGCCTTTGATTTTTTTGTGTTATTCCATTTAAATATTTGAGAGATGCGTAGCTGACGGGTGAATTGAGTACAGGACTGGTTTTAATCTGTCATAAGGTGAATTTTCCCTGACTGGGATGTCTCATATGAGGCAGCAGATTGCTCGTTGGGGTCCTGAAGGTGGAGGACTTGAGTTGGATTCATTTTTGGTTGTATTGAGCACCTGTGGGTCCTCTTGACTCTAGTGACAGCTGTGAGTGTTCAGGAGATCTAAATGAAGACCCAAAGGACGGAGTTAGATGTTGAACTCCAACCACACAAGTTTGGATAAGTTAGCATTGACCGCGTAACTTTGTCTTCCCCAGTACATGCAAAAACTGAAGTGAAAACATTTCTGATGAGTGTTATCGAGCAGAGTGTCCCCTGCGCTGTGTATTCACCATCGTTAATGTCCCTCTGCTCAGAGCAGTTCAAAATGTTAATTTTTGCTAATGTGTTTTTCACAGAACCCTCTTCTCCTGCAGAATAGCAATTATGGCTTTGAAATATTCTGCGCCAGATACCTAGGAGGGAGGGTTTATCTCTCTTTAATAATGAAAAAGTTAATAAAAACATTAAAACAAGAATAGCTAGCTTGGCTTGTTTTGATGTCAATAAAACTACATTACTTTGTAAAGCCTTCCTTTAAATACTGTTGATGTTGTCTCTGTGATGTGCGTGACCTTTATTTTTTTTTTTTTTCCCCTGAAGTGTCCTCTCCTCTATTTATAGTCTTAGGCTCTGTACTATGTTTTCTCTTCCAAACTGCTCTTTCTCTTTTTTTTTTTTTTTTTGCACTCATATATTTGTTTACTTCTTAACACTAAAGCCTGTGGTCTGTCAAGCAAGAGGGGCACCACAGAGAAAAGGACCAAGGGAGCCTGTCGTGTGTTTGTTGTTGTTAGCATTGTAAACTGGAATTCAGTAAATTCTGGGGAGAATAAATAGGAACTTATGGAGGTTGAAAACGAAGTTGTGGCCACAATTGGAGGCAGTGCTGGGCACCGTGCCCCATCCTCGTGGTGGGATTAGACCTTCTCACGTGCCTGCTTGGATGTTTCCTGCTTGCGCGCTTGGGGCTAAACCGATTATCAGATTTGAGATCAAGAAAGTATTTTTCTCCGGTTACCAGTTCTTACAGATGTAGTTTATGATGCTGGTCTGTGTAACATGGGCTGTAGCCTGCTTTTTAGGACCACTTGGGAATAGGAGGAAATTGGGCAGGGAAGTGAGGGTGCTTCCTGGGTCCGATCTCTCACTGCCTTTGCGGCTTTTGGCCTCTTGCTGTAGGTTTTGAGTTTGAGGTTTTCTTGGAAGTACTTTGTGACCTGTAATGAGCACAGCACGTGTCACTGATGTCCTCTGAACTCTTTTCGTCTGAACATCTGTGAAGATTTCCTGCGAGAAGGGAAGGGCTGGTCTGAGCTACACATAACGTACCCAGTTCTTTCTGTTCCAGTAATAATATTGGAGTCCCACTGGAGCACTTCTGACCGATGCTGCACACCAACTGCATCCCTGGAAACTAACGGGGAAAGAAAAGCAAGTGGTTGTCTTGAGGGGTGGTAGAAAGTTTTAGGTAGCTATCATATTCCAAAAATGCTTTCACTCCCCAAAGAGTTATGGCAAATAGTAAGAAATTTTGATTCTTAGATATTTTTAAAAAGCTGTCCTTTGATAGTGCATGTGCTAAGGCACATGGAGGCCAGGGAGGTAATTCGAGATAGCCAGCATGGCTTCACCAAGGGCAAGTCCTGCCTGACGAACCTAGTGGCTTTCTATGATGGTGTGACAGCATCAGTGGACAAGGGAAAACCAACAGACGTCATCTACCTAGACTTCTGCAAAGCCTTTGACACGGTCCCCCACAACATCCTTCTCTCTAAATTGGAGAGCTATGGATTTGATGGGTGGACTGTTCGGTGGATAAGGAACTGGCTGGATGGTCGCGTCCAGAGGGTAGTGGTCAATGGCTCGATGTCCAGATGGAGACCGGTGACGAGTGGTGTCCCTCAGGGGTCCGTACTGGGACCGGTGCTCTTTAACATTTTCATCAATGACTTAGACAGCGAGATCGAGTGCACCCTCAGCAAGTTTGCGGATGACACCAAGCTGAGTGGTGCGGTTGACACACCAGAAGGA
>NW_009259037.1:1820858-1822580 GCF_000687185.1 Egretta garzetta | reverse complement strand
GGGACATGGGCCGGCAATGTGCGCGGGCAGCCCAGAAGGCCAACCGTACTCTGGGCTGCATCAGGAGAAGCGTGGCCAGCGGGTCGAGGGAGGTGATTCTGCCCCTCTACTCTGCTCTGGTGAGACCTCACCTAGAGTACTGCGTCCAGCTCTGGAGCCCTCAGCACAAGAAGGACATGGACCTGTTGGAGTGGGTCCAGAGGAGGGCCACAAAAATGATCCGAGGGCTGGAGCACCTCTCCTATGAGGACAGGCTGAGGGGGTTGGGGGTGTTCAGCCTGGAGAAGAGAAGGCTGCGGGGAGACCTGATTGCGGCCTTTCAGTACCTAAAGGGGGCCTATAGGAAAGATGGGGAAAATCTTTTTAGTAGGGCCAGCTGTGACAGGACAAGGGGTAATGGCTTTAAACTAAACCAGGGTAGGTTTAGACTAGATATAAGGAAGAAATTCTTTACAGTGAGGGTGGTGAAACACTGGAACGGGTTGCCCAGGGAGGTAGTGGAGGCCCCATCCCTGGAAGCATTCAAGGCCAGGTTGGACAGGGCTGTGAGCAACCTGATCTAGTTAGCGGTGTCCCTGTTCCTGCAGGGGGGTTGGACTAGATGACCTCTAGGGGTCCCTTCCAACCCAAAACATTCTATGATTCTATGATTTTGGAGGCTGTCGCTGTAAAGAAGAGGTCTGTGCTTGGAGAAGCACAGCCCTTTATGTACTGGAAATGTGAAGATGAGAAGTATCTAGCTCCTCATGGTGAAGGAGGAAGACTACTTTTGCCATTTTATGAGTTGTTAATAATACATAAAACACCTTTAAACTTGGTAATCTCATTGGAGGGAGTAAGTACAGTTGCAGAACTATGCAGAAACGTTCATGGGTCGACCTTGAGTATAGTTCATTAATTCAGTCTTTCAGTGAAATACCGGAGTCGCTGCCTTTGGTCATGAGGACCTACTTGGTATTGGAAGATTTTGTTTCTTACAGAGAGTTGGCTCCATGAGAAACATAAAAATCTAGCTTCAGGAGTCATAACTGTTTTGGTTTTCAGATTATTATTATTTTTTTTCCAGCCAACCCTAGTTTGCAGTGTATTTGTCAGATAAATTTCCTTTCTTCTGGGCATTGCTAATCTCAGTGCTCAGAGTTTCCAGATGTTCTTTTGGGAAGGGTAGGGAGGATTGGTCTCTGAATTACTTTTTTTTTTTTTCCCTGTTGTTTTGTAGTCTATTGTCTTCTGAAGATGACAGTTCTCAAAAATTCTGCTTTCTTATCAGCCAGTTATTTAAAACCCAACCCATCCCATGGTTTCTCTTATTGGTTATGATGCTATTTCATTGGTGAGTGGGGTAATGCATCTTTCCCATTTGAATTGTCTTAGGTAGTATACACCTGGGTACTGTCTTTTCAGAGGAAACCAATTTTTGTTCTCTCCAAAGTTACTCCCTGGCCAGGAATGAAGTTTGGCTGAGCAGGGGCAGCCAGGGGCTTGGTGGCCGTGGGGCAGGAGCTGCTTCCAGCATTCATTTTTTGCAGTTGACTTCATCATTGGCTGAAGGTGTTCATCTAGTGCTCCTTCAAGGAAGGAGCCCCTCACTGCAGGAAAGAAGTTGTGTTGCTGGAACGTGTCCAGAGGAGAGAGCAAAGTTGGGGAGGGGTCTGGAGCCCCAGGCTGCTGGGGAGCGGCTGGGGGAGCTGGGGGGGTTCAGCCTGGAGCAGAGGAGGCTGA
>NW_009259037.1:1813064-1820793 GCF_000687185.1 Egretta garzetta | reverse complement strand
TTTAACAGCCGGGCAGAGGCGGTGCTGAGGGCCAGGGTTTGGGGGTGGGATGGCAGGGGTAGGGGAATGGTGGGACTTCATGATATCTTAAAGGGCTTTTCCAACCTAAACAATTCTGTGATTTTGTGATTAATGTGGGTGGGCATGGGTGGAGGCTGACAACTGGTCTGGGGAGCAGTGATGAGCGCTCTCCTCCAAGGGTTGAACTGGAACTCATGACCTACAATGAAGTCGCTTTTGGAATATATGGAGCTGTGAGGTTTGCTATTTAGGTGCATCTAAACCCATCTGAGAGTTTTTCCCCACTCCAGAATCCTTTGTGCCCCGCTTCAGGTCTCCATTAATGACACAAGCTGTGGGTAATGGCGAGGGTCCTCTCACATTGTGCCTCTTGCTGGTTATGGTCCCAGATGGTAGGGATCCGGGCTTTTTCTGAATTTGGCACTGGAAAGGGAATCAGTTTTCACTTTGTTCTCATCTCTCACCCTGCTTACGACTGGAGCCACTCAGAAATATTTGTGAAAACATGCATTTTGTAAATTTGTAGGTTGTGGATGCTGTCAGGGATTGTTAATGAGTAAAGTACGGTAACTTGATTTTAATACTATGACCTGGGGGACAGGACTAGTCTCTCCCATGAATACACTGGGTTGATGCAGTTACCTCTGTCACTCAGGAATCGCGTTTTTAAATACAGTATTGATGCAGTAAATTAATGAAGAGACTGCCAAATCATTCTTCAATATTAGTGGTGGCAGTTTGAGTTTTCTAAAGACGCTTTGTAGGTTTTCTGACAGTGGAAGACGGTGCAGTTTGTTACAGAACTGCATAAAATTGACACAAAGTGATGGAAGACAGGCAAGTACCATAAAAAAATTAATTGCATGTATTGTTATGAAGAAGCAAAGCATTATAAAGGGAGCGAGGGACTGTCTTTAGAAAGTGGACTTGTGGCTTTTTGAGATTTGTTACAAGGGGAAATATTAATGGATTAAAGGCCATTTTTAATGTTTTTTTTGGGGGGGGGGGAGCGCTTGGTTTTTTTCTTTGACAAAATCCTTTCCAAGAGGTTGAGAAAGGGAACAATGAGTAATAAAAACAATTACATGGAGAAACAAAAATCCTGGAAGTTACGTTGTCTTACATGTGCTAACAGCAATGTTTCCTCTGTCCAGCTCTCTACAACTACGATGCGAGGGGACCTGATGAACTTTCCTTACAAATTGGTGACACTGTGCACATATTAGAAACCTATGAAGGTAAGCTGGCAACAGTTGCATTTAAAAACAACTTTTCTGCAATTGCATTCCTTCTCTGTTTGGGACTCTATCCTCTCCTGTTACCAGGTGATGAATTACTTTCTTGCTAAAGGACAGAACACGTTACTTCTAATGAACAGAGAATTAACCAGTGCTAGATGTGAATGAAGACGCATGTGGTTGATACCTGGCGAATAACCATTTCCTTTTCTATGGGAGATGGATGGTCACGCAGCTTTATTTGTATGGATTAATTGTAGCATCTACCCTACATTAGAGAAATGATAGATGCTTTTTGGATACCCTTGGGTAATGCAAAAGAACCTGCTGCTAAAAAAGAAGTTCAATCTGAATTTGAAAGTCACCTAGGTCTTAAATTATTTATGTCCATCTTACGAGATGGGTACATGTGTTACTGTGCTGTGGACTGATTTCAGGCTTTTCAGATGCTTTGCTTGTTTGTATGAAGCTGCAGGAACATTACATGTACCAAAATCTTTCCTCCTTGATCCATGTAAAAGGGAATTTGAAGGCCGAGTTTGATAATCAACAGAATGTGAAAATTGTCATAAAACTTCGCAGCTCTGGCTTGGTCCAGTACTGAGCCAAGCAAAATACAGCTCTTTCATTTATATCCTTGACTTGAAATGTTACGGCATGCTGCAGTTTGGAAGGGTGTAAGTAACATATAACTAAACTGTTTGCTTCAAATACTGTAACCTTTTTGTCTTGTGGAAATGTGATTTACTTTAATATATTGATTTGTTTGTTTCACTAGACATTGATCTTCTGGTACATTGTTTTAGATCTTGGCTTGATAGGATTTTTTTTTTTGTTGTTATATTCACTAAACCAAACAATGCTATTTCAACAAAAGTAACGAGCTCCACTCATCGCTGTGCAAATGAATTTTCTCATTGTTCCTAGGCTGGCATTTCCTTACGGAGTTCAGCTTGCCTCTGCAGTGCCAAGTCTGACTCTAAGCAAAGTAGTCTTTCCATTATCCAAGTTATATGCTTTAATAAAAATCTAATAATGCAAAAGTTTTAGATGCAAATTGAATGATTTAAATATTTTGCAGCTTTGTACTTCTATAGATAAATAGATTTATTTAATGAGTGTGGGAGAAACTCTGAATCCTGAACAGGGTATGTAAAACCATATCAGATGATGACTGCTGCCAACTAAGTGGGGCAGTGGAGATGACTCATTTTCCCCTAGACTTGCATAATAGAAAGACCTTCACACTCTCATGGTTGTTAGGTTTCAAGCACATGGGATGAGTTCACGTTAAAAGAAATGCAAATAGGTCAATGTTCTTCCAAACATTTTCTACAACGATTACTCATTACGTACCTGCTGTGATGGGAAATTAGATGCCATAATTCTTATCTCTCTTGTTCACAGAGCTGCCATTATTAGGTAATTATTTGAGCTTTCTGATCTCCCAAGGTCCTCTATACAAAATTTGTGTAGATTGTGCCCCAGGAGGTTTCGTACCATCTGCGCTATCATCCAGGTGCGCGCCTGGGAGCTTCCCTGCCATCCGTCCCGTCTGCGTCAGGGCTGTGTTAGGCTGCGGTGGGATGGGACAATCTGAAGAAAAGCCCCCTGATAATATGAGCATGGGACAGAAGAGTCCTTTGCAGAGTCAATAATGGCGCTTTGCTGAGGATCTGTGATTCTGCTTCTCAAGGGGCTACACTTTTCCCCTGTATTTAAGATTGCAGGGAAAAAATCTGCTTCTTTCATTGATATCTGCTGTATTATATATTCTGCGCTTGGCATCCTGCTGTAGAATTGTTACTATTTTGAAATTGTTTTCTGCAATAATTCTTAAGTTAGTTGTAGTTCTGAAGACTTACATGTGTCTGTGGCCTTTGAAGTGGTAGACTGTAGTTGTATGTTTTGGTCCCCCCCTCCCACTTTTCTCTGAATCTGCTTTATTGTCAAGAAAAGCTTCTGGTAAATCTTTGCTCACTTGGTCTTCTCTCTGCAGGTGAAAGAGGCTGAGAAGTTGGGAGGGCTGGGTCTCGCGTGCGTAGTCCAGAAGACCTGTTTTAAGGACAGGTTTCTATAGGTTATCATGTTGCTACCATGTACTGGTACAGATTGCCAAGATGGACTTTGCTTATGTGTTTAAAATAATTTTTATTTTTTTAACTATATGTAGAACTTATTTTGGAATTTGATTTTTTTACTAGAATATTCTAACCTTTTCGATTTTAATCAAAGAAAAAAATTTTTTTCCTCTGAAATGCAGGAAAAACTTTGTACAAATAATTCAATGTGCAGTTCCTGTAAAGTTGGAGGCTTGTTGCAAACAGCCTATGACTTAGGAGATTGGAGATCATTCTGCACTTTTTGCTGTTATATCTCAATGTTTAAAAGCTACTTTCTAGAATAATTGATCTTGAAAATCAAATTAATATTATTTCTTTCAGGTAGAATTGCAAACAATTTTATTTTTCAGTTAGATAACTTCCTCTTGCTCTTCCTAATGTGAGCCTTACAGGAAAAGCCAAACAGCAAGGCCATTGGACTTCATAAATATCCCTCATCTTGCAAGGATTCTATTCCATAGCAGATATCCCAAACCAAATATTTGCCACCTTCTGAATTAGTACTTGCCTGATCTCTATTCTCTTAATTCTGTTTCTTTACATTATTTTGTAGAAGAGGCAAATGGAACGTATGATCAATAAATGTGGCTTATTAAGGTGAATAGCTATTAAAGATAACGGTAAATAAGCCTCAAGCCCAAGCGTGCGTGTTTGAACAGTAGCTCATTTCTAGTGCTGCTGTGGGAAGGGAATTTGGGTTCCCAAATTAGTATTTTCAAGTAAGTTATTCCTGATACTGTAGGAATGTTTAGTTGTTGGTTGCAGCTTTTTTTTTTCATTTATTTTTTTAAATGCAGCAAACACCTTCTCTGGATAACTGTGTAGTAAATAAGTGCATCATTCAAGAGAACCAACAGCAAATTCTTCCCTCTGAGGGTCTTTTTCAGCTTTAACAGACACACAGATACTTCACTGGTCCCTTTTCTTAGTTAGGCATATACGTGGATGCCTATTTCCAGCCATTATATCCCATGATATTTGTTAAGGGAGAGCCTAGAAACCCTGTAACGCATCGGTAAGCCACTTAAAAGCCCAGGCCACTTTAGAAAAATATTTATGGCATCAGCCCATTTTCCTCTTCCTGGCATTCTGTCAGAAACCAAATTGGCCGCGAATGGAGTGAGAGGGATGAGGAGCTCAGTGCTGTGTCCTCCCGGGAGATGTTTGACACCGGGTATTTGCCCTCTGTGCCCTCAGGCTTTGGCTTTCTCATTCCTTTTTTTTTTTCCATGATCTTCAAAACTGCTGAGATTACAAAATCAAGAGCTAAAGTTAGGCAGGGCTGCAACATACGGCACATTAGAATACCGTCTTAATGTCATTAACAAGCTCACATAGCCCTCTGCCCCTTGCAGTTTCTTTTTTTTTTTCAGTTGCCACCCCTTGACTGCTGGGGTCAGGGTTGGGCCCCTCCCTCCCCAAAGAACCTGGGGGGGCTGGAGCGTGTCCAGAGAAGGGCAGCGGAGCTGGGGAGGGGTCTGGAGCCCCAGGCTGCTGGGGAGCGGCTGGGGGGGGGGGATTTAACAGCCGGGCAGAGGCGGTGCTGAGGGCCAGGGTTTGGGGGTGGGATGGCAGGGGTAGGGGAACGGTTGGGCTGGGGGAGCTTCAAGGGCTTTGCCAACCTAAACGATTGCGTCATTCTGTGACTGGGTCTCGCTGACCTAAAGCAGCAGCTAGGCTATAGTTTTGTTTTTCCTTTGTCCAGTGTCTGACAACAAACCTTATGTATTATGCATTGAAGAAAAAAATCACAATTTTGTGATCTTATTTACTTTAATTCCTCTTTGAGAGACACTTGGTCAGTTCTGTAGTGCCTGCAATGTGTGTGCATGTGAAGAACAACTACCCTCATTTTACACGTGGAGAGCTGAGAAACTGGATAGTCTTTATGCTATGGGTATGACTCTCTGAAACAGAGACAACTTCATGTATTTTAATTACATTGCCCTTATAGGTGCTTGTTCATGGCAAGGCTCAGTCCCTCCAGTTGAATTGGTGAGAATTTAACTCTCTTGGAAAATTGGGCTCCCTGCTGCATAGCTACAGGCTTGATACCCAGCAAGAAGAACATGTAGGTGGTGGCTGGCGGTGAAGATCCTGGTTGGACTTGCCTGGCCACATTAGGACCTCTGCAACGAGCAGAGCGTAAGCAGTTCTCCAAGGCTGATTTTGGCTGCTTCCTTACCTGCAGTCTCTTGTAGCTCTTACTGCTTGCTGTAAAGCTTCCGAAAGCAGAGGTTCAGTGGTGAGGAGCTTCCTTTGCTATGTGGCTCATTAATCTGCAAGTGCAGTGTGATGTCCCGAGTCAGACAGCACAGGAGATAGGACGGGAGAAGCGAGGTGGCACAGATAATATGGTTGTATGTTCTTGAGTTTGTACAGCACATTTCATCAGTGTTATGGTGCTTATCAGTTTAGACTCCAGAACTTTTCATATAAAACTGAGGGAATTTTGTTCTTCAATAGGATTAAAATCCGGGTGCATATTTCAGCTAGTGGAGTAAGTGCTAGCAGAATGCTTTGCCCGATTTGCACCTGAGCCAGAAGCCATGCATGGTTGTTTCAGCAGCAGATTTTCCTGATACTTGCTGAAAGCAATGGAAACACAAGATGTGAGGCCATGCAATCTCTGTAGGGAAGTGAACTGTGGTGGTTGTAGGCACCAGATCAAAGAAGATAGCACTAACTATCCCCAAAGGATCACAGAGGATAGGCTTCTGATGCGGTGTAAAGGTGATGAATCATTCTACCCTTTGCTACTGGAGAGCAGGCTGAATAAATTTGGTGTGCTGGAGACTTTAATTTGTATTTATAGAATCATAGAATCATTTGGTTGGAAAAGATCTCAAAGATCATGGAGCACAACCACAAGATCATTGAGTCCAATGACCATACTTGTCCACCACTAACCCACGTCCCTCAGCACCGCCTCTGCCCGGCTGTTAAATCCTCCTTCCCTGGGCAGCCCCTTCCAGTGCCTGACAGCCCCAAGGGGAAGGAATTGTTCCCCATGGCCAACCTCACCCTGCCCTGGCACAACTTGAGGCCGGTGCCCCTCGTCCCATCGCCCCTTCCCTGGGAGCAGAGCCCGACTCCCCCGGCTCCCCCCTCCTCTCAGGCAGTTGTAGGGAGCCATGAGGGCTCCCCTCAGCCTCCTCTGCTCCAGGCTGAACCCCCCCAGCTCCCCCAGCCGCTCCCCAGCAGCCTGGGGCTCCAGACCCCTCCCCAGCTCCGCTGCCCTTCTCTGGACACGCTCCAGCCCCCCCAGGTCCTTCCTGCATTAAGGATTTCTGGTCCCAAAGGGTGGATAAGTAATTTATCAGCATGCCTTGTCTTCCTTGAACTTTCTTCAACTGCACTAGTTGTTATCAGGAGTGGGACTACAGTTTTTTTAGCACGTCTGCTTTGTGATCCCCCCTCCCCACCCACATTCATCTCTGGGGAGGGATGATTTTCCTACACAAATGCCCCATTTGCAGGGGTAGAGGGGATGGTATTACACCTGGACTTTGTCTTCCAAAAGCTGCAGAGGGCAGCTCTGGTCTGCTGGGGGGTTCCCTGGGGTGCTGAGCAGCAAGGAGCAAGCGAACCGTGGCGTAAGCTGAAATACAAAATAGCCCCAGTGCAAGCAAGCTAGCGCTGATCTGGGGCCAGTGTGCACGGAAGATCCTACTTGCTTTCTCTGGCGTGGTGCCTTCCATGAGGCAAAACCCATCAGTAGGGTTTTGGCTTTGCTTTGCTTATCCAGTCGCACTGAAGTGGAATGGCTGGCGAAACCCTAAAAGCTGTATGTACTGGGGCAAGCTGCATGGTGCTGGGCTTTCTATGGGTACGTAGAAAGGGGTTGATAACACCAGCGTTTTGGCTACTGCTGAGCAGTGCTCCAACAGCATCAAGGCTGTGTCTCCAATATTTCCCCCTCATCAGTGGGCTGGAAGGGGGCAAGATCTTGGGAGGGGACGTAGCCAAGAGACATGACCCAAACCATCCAAAGGGATATTCCGTACCGTGTGACGTCAGCTCAGATATAAAAACTAAGGGAAGGGGAAGGGGGGGGGGGGGGAGTTCGTCTTTTATGACATTTTGTCTTCCCGAGGAACAACCATGTATACTGAAGCCCTCCTTCCCGGGAAGTGGCTGGCCTGCTAATGGGAAGTAGGGAATAAAATCTTGTTTTTGCATTTGCTACCGTGCATGGCCTTTGTTTTTGCTTTTCTTTATTAAACTGCCTTTATCTTTATGTCAGGCTCTGGAAAGGGCTGCCCAGGGAAGGGGTTGAGTCCCCATCCCTGGAGGTACTTAAAAGAAGGATAGATGAGGTGCTTAGGGACAGGGTTTAGTGGTGGA
>NW_009259037.1:1771406-1813046 GCF_000687185.1 Egretta garzetta | reverse complement strand
GCTTGGTGGCACTTGGCATCCAGCCAAGGGCAAACCACCACCCTGTAACGGTGATTGCTTGTAGATGTGTCATGAACTGGGGGGACGGTATAAATGAGATGTTGCCTCCTGGTTTTCCAGGCATGGCCACCTGTATGGCACGGGCTGAATAATCGTGTGGCATCGGGGCCGCTGCGGGGCGGGTGTTTGCTGCCTCGTGCTGAATTAGGGTGGCGGGGCTCCTTTTGCTTTTATATTTCGATATATTTGTGCATCCCAAAGTATTCCTGTTTTCTGCTGAGATGACAAGTGGCTGAACTAGGTTTGGAAACTTGCGTTTGTGGAACTTAAATAGGCTTTAAAATCAAATTAAGCAAACGGTGCATCTTCGTAAAGTGGATGCTCGTAAGCTGGTTTTGTTTATGTTGGTAAATGACAAATTGAAGTGAATGACGATGAAATGCATCACATGAAACGCCATCTCTGCCCTGTAGTCTTCTCCATCAGTTTGATCGTTGTCACTGGTTTTTATAGCTTCCAAGAAGACTCGTTTTACCCACGATATTAATCCTGTAAGGAGTTTAAATTCGGGTGGGGGGTGCGTGTGCATGTTGGCCAGGGGTGGAGCGTGATCGGAAGCCACGCTAAGGTGTGCTCAGCTGAGGAGGAAAAGCTGCTGGGTGACATGAATGAACTTTTTAATGCTTTTTCCCTTTTTCCCTCCTAGGTTGGTACAGAGGTTATACACTACGAAAAAAATCCAAGAAGGTAAGCGTTGCCAGAGCGGCGTGCTTGTTTTTCTCTTGGACAGAGATGCTTTCCGGCGTTGGGTGTGTTGTTCTAACGGGAGATCTCTGGCACGTGCTGCGTTACTGCGTGGGAGCAATTCACCGCGTGTCCACAGCTCCTGTAACAACTGCCGGCGTGTGCTCTCAACCTGGAGTAAATGCGGATTCTTCGAGTTAACTGAAACTTCTTTGAGCAAGGCCTAAAGCTGAGCTGCAATTAAATTTTTGCAATTTAAGGGCATATGTATATAAAGTTGCTATAGATGGGTTGATGTGCATCACCGTGTCTTCTGCGGTAAGTGGTGTCCCAGAGCCTCTGCCTCAGTAAAAAGTTCAGAACTTTATGTTCCAGTTGAGCCGTTTAGAGGCCGACACTTTGCCTTGCTGTCTGTTAAATAACCTTTTGCTTATAAAACGCAATCGCATCTTGGAAAGCGATACCGAGGTCTGCGTGGTGATTTTCAGTCGTTCGGTGCGAGAGGGGGAGTGATCTTCTGCAGGGTAATTTTGCCTGGTTGTTAGGCTTCCAGCGTGCATGAAGGGCTGCTGTTTATGGCAGCCTTTCTGAAATAAAAAGAAAGGAAACGGCACAAATACAGCTTATAACATCGTGTTTTATATTTTTAGCGTTTTACTTTATAGTAGTAATTAACCAGAATTAAATGACTTTTGGTTTTGCTTCTTTTTTTTGCTTCAAGTAAACCACTTAAAATGTAACGTTTGCCTGCAGAGGTGCATTTGGAGTTGCGTCTGCATGTCTAAAAGCACAGAGCTGGGTTGTGTGGTTCGTCCCACCCATTTCCTAACCAGGCCTGTTCTATGGCTTTTCTATTCTAGTTGTGATGTTTTCTTTTTTTGGAAATGCACAAAATTTCTTATGAACCATATTTCACGACCGTGCCTTGTACAGCCTAAGAAGCAATTACATATTTTTCTTGGCTTAAATGAATTCCATGTGTCGCTGCGTTTGTCTGACTGCTGCTAAATGTAGTGATATATATATATATATTTTTTTTTTTTTTCTTTTACCGGAACTAAAAGACACACTCCTTGCCCCCCACCAGCTACAGAAACTGGAGCTTTCTGAGAATTTCTTTTTAGATTTAGATGATTAGAAAACTGAACTACTACCTCAAAGGTTGAGGAACTTGATTTTCTCAGCTTAACTTGAATTGTTTTTTAATACGAGGTTACACTATTTTGAGACTGTTATTGTATATCTGGAATCTTGAGGTTAGTTTAGAATACCTTTTTCAGAAAAGCAGTGCTGTCGTTTGCCAGTACTGACTGTTGCAGAGGTTCTTGGCTTGTAGCCCTAAGGATGGGTTGGTGGTGGATGACTCCACGTTACCTATAGTCCATGCATTATCGGTTGCAATGCAGGATGCGTGCGTTCTGCGCGTGCCCGTTTATTTCACGGCGAGGCAGCCCAGTATACTGCCCATCCTCATGTAACGTTTATTTTAATGGGAAGCCTGGAAACACTGGAGAAAACGCTTTGGGAACAGAGGCGATGTCTTATAGCAGGGTAAGAAAGCTTGGTTAGATGTGAGGAGAAGCAGGCAGCCGACCTGGGTCATGGGCAAAAATGTCATGTTGGAGTAGATCTGCATAAAATCATCTGTCTTTCACGCTTCCAAAAGGAAATCTGTCTTAAATTGCATCTGTATATAATCATCCTGACCTGGAGAATCGTGGCGAACTGTACCTTGAACTGGGGGGGTGGAACACCCCTTTGCAGGGTGTCTCTGCTGGTTTCTTCAATATTGTGAAGATAGGTTTAAAAATACAGGGTGTGTGTTTGCTAAGGTCGCAATAACACCTTCGTGAAATGCAATACAAAATGCAAATATACATTAAAAAAAAACCCCAAAACACCGCAAAAGAACTACTCTGATGCTTAAGAGGATGTGAATGGCTCTGCAGACCTGGCAATGTGTCTTGGCATATTTTTTACATAATAGGTACGATATGTTGTGTGCAACTGATTATTTAAAACATTTTTTTTCCTCTCTCCCTCTCAAAGGGCATATTTCCTGCCTCCTATATACATCTTAAAGAAGCAATAGTTGAAGGCAAGGGGTAAGTTGGTTTGAAAATAATTAAAATCCATTTTCTTATTGGTATTGATATAATTTTGGTGTATTATCAGCTAACTTACACTTGTTTCTAGTTAGTTAAGGAGCCATTGATGAAAATGTGTGTGGTTTTTTGGTTTTTTTTTTTTTGAGTATTTTAAATTGGTAGTTCACCACGAGTTCGAAGGTGCTGTCATCAGCAGCGCTTCTGGCTAGTACTGTCCTGAGCTGCTTCGTCGTACGGTTGAGCTAGAGCATAACCTACTCTGTATTAATGTAAATGTTTCAGAAGAATTAATAATTTACCATTTCTCTTTATAACTTTTATTATTCTCTCAACTAATAATTATCTAGATTAACTTCTTCCACTCCCTGCCCCCTGCTTTAGTTCTAATTTCAGTTTTCCCAACTTCTTTTATCTTCCAGCCTTTGAGTCCTAGGGCTTCTGCCTGGTATATTAAAAGAGGCCTTTGATACGAGACACCTTTCTTTTATGCAGATGAAATTCAAGTAATTTCTTAATTCCCTTTTCAGTTAATCTTGTAGACTGGACTACTCATTGAAAACTGTTAGCTGGGCATTGATTTCTGCCTTACCGAGCAGTTCTGTCGAATTGTTGATTTTGTGATTCTCCGGCTCCCTTGCCTGATGGGTGCGATGCTAAATAGTTTGGGCTGGTTTTTGTTATTTAATAGCTGTTAAAGTCCAGATCTTTATATATACAAATCAACATTGCTGGACATGCATGTAAAAGTTCCTGACATTGATACAAAAGTTTAGTTTAAGAAAAAAAAAAAAAAAGAAAAAAAACCCCAACCAAATCCCAGAAGAAAATGTCAAGTGAAACTAATAAATAATTACCCAGGTATGAAATGGAGTGAAACAGGATTAAAATATTTTATTCCTTTGTGCCTGATTTATTTTTATACGCTGTTAAATATGTAAATGATAAAACTACTAAACATGAGATTGCTGCATAATGACATCTTTCTTGCTGATTACAAAACTGCCTTTAAGTACCCCACTTCTGAAATATTAAAAGATCTAGCTGTTGTTTCTTACTTTCACGGCACGTAATTTTAAAACAAGTCATACAGAAACTTCATGGTAATGACTTGTTCTTTGCAAGGTTGGTGTTTTGAAAAACAATTACGCGTTAGTATCCTGGTATGCAGGTTGTGCATATCTGGCTTTTGTCTTTGATGCTTCTTCCAAAATTAGTATCTCCATAATAAATGATGTGGCGAGGTATGTACTGGTATTGTTACCTTGTGAGTATAGAAACAGGGAGAATTAAAGAAAAAAAAGCGTGAGCTCCGTAGCGTAGGCTCAGCCCACCAAAGTGGGTGGTGGTACGCAAAGTACGCTGCTGCTTCTGTATGGGATGATAGGTTCTTTGTTAACTTACAAATTTGCAGTATGTGACGTTATTTTCAATCCTGTCGTTATTGAATCGGTTTTGGAAACGAACAGTTCCTTCTTAGAAATGATTCTGCCATCCTACCCACAGCCACTACTTAATTCAACCTTTTTTTTCTCTTCCTCTTAAGACAACACGAAACGGTCATCCCCAATGAGCTCCCCTTGATTCAGGAGGTGACCACCACGCTGCGGGAATGGTCTATCATATGGCGGCAGTTATACGTTGTAAGTATCAGCTTAGGAGAACGTTTACAATACTGTACAGTCTGTGAAAAGAGTGATGCTATGAAGGTGCAGTGAGAAGTATGGAGGAACTGTTCATGGAATTCCGCTTCTAAAGGCTACTTTTAATGCTGCAAAGCTATTTAGCGTCGTCTGTGTTAAGGCACAAATCTCAGTAGTGTTTCTTTTGTGTGTTTTCTCAAATAGTGTGCACACCAGGGTAGGTTTAGACTAGATATAAGGAAGAAGTTCTTTACAATGAGGGTGGTGAAACACTGGAACAGGTTGCCCAGAGAGGTAGTGGAGGCCCCATCCCTGGAAGCATTCAAGGCCAGGTTGGACGGGGCTGTGAGCAACCTGATCTAGTTAGCGGTGTCCCTGGTCCTGCAGGGGGGTTGGACTAGATGACCTCTGGGGGTCCCTTCCAACCCAAAACATTCTATGATTCTATGATTCTTGTGTAGAATTAGGTTTTTACAGAGTGTTACCTTGATCTAGCCACAAATTCTTGTGCTGTTATGACCCCTTTTTCATGGGGCGCTACTATACAGAATACATTGGATTTTTAAGATATGTATTATTTTTTTCCAAATCTGTAGACAATTATATTAAAGGAATTAAGAAAATGGATTTGAGGGCAGTTCTTAAGGCTGTTGATCTGTGTTATGAAAAAATTGAATATTGGGTGTTGAATTAGTGAGTGTAAACTTAAATCTTGAAAAAATCATCAGTGTACGCCTGTAACCTCTCAGTATTCTTGTACTTGAAGTTGGTTGTTCCCAGTTTATCTTGATCTTAAGTTACATGCCTGATTATTTTCATACACTTAAGTTCCAAGCAAATAAGAATATATTCTTAGAAGTGTATAGTAATAAGCATTTGCATTGATAATCTCTCAGATGGGATAATAGAAAAATACAATAGCCATGCAACCACACATATTAACGTGCTCCTAAGGTCTAAAGAGTGTTCAAATGTACACTTAAAAATGCAGTTCCGATGTAAAGCAACAGCGTGTTGTGGGGTACCCTAGCTCAAGACTTCTCATCCTTTTGTCTAAGGTCACTGTAACAAGACAACAGGAACCTGGAAGTCTTATGTTTAAAGTAGGGCTTAATGCACAGTCTGTTTGTTATAAATACTTTTGAAATGCTCTATCATAAAAGCGCAAGCTGTGTGATGACAATGCTAACTGGAAACAAAGATGTTTGTGTTCCCTAGTGTGGATTTTAATCACACCCATGAAAATAAAGATTAAAAATACAGTATGCTGGAAGTGATGCAGCGTTGCGGTAGATGAGATGAAGGCTAATGCGCTATATGAAGAGAAACATATATTAAAGAGAGAGCTTGAGCATGATGGAGATACTGGAGAGGTCATGTGTTGAGGCGCAAGGAAGAAGTGGACAGGCAGAAGCAAACTGGGAGCAGAATCTGAAGAGGGCGCTGAGAAGATCTTTGTGCTTGGTTCCACTGCTGTGTGCCGCTGAGGAGAGCGAGGGTCACGTTTTGACCCTGATGTCTTTTTGCGGGGATTATCCTGAGTATGAAATTGCATACTGTTTAATGTCAGAGAAACACAACTTGCAGGACCACACAAGACTGGCGGTGCACGTATAATAAGAAAGGAGGAATAGCAAGAGAACAGTGTTAGAAGTTTTCCTACCAAGACTTGTGTGTGCTTTTTATAGCAGTAACTTAGGAAATGATAAAATTCTCCTAGTGTGGGAATCACTTGTCCTAACCGTTAATGTTTAACGTCTCATTTGTCATGCATTTACTTCCATGAAGACACATGGACAGCTGAACAATACTGCAGTGCTTTGCTAAGAACTTTGAGTTCAAGAGCAGGCAAGGTGTGACGCTACCAGTGCCCTCAGTTTGGGGGCAGAAAGGGTTCCAGTGCCTGTTACAGCTTTAGTCTGAGCAAGTAGATCACTTAATGAGTTTGTTTATAGTTGGTGTGTCAAGGATATCTGCTGGATTAATTGCATGTCGTCAACTGCCATAAAGAACATTAGTGCACTGGGATTGCCTTTTCAAGGGAAATCTGGTTTACTGGAGGTAGCTGGTTTCAAACTGGTCAATCTGCAGGCTAGGCAGATATTCCGTGTTGTCCACATCTTGCATATCGAAAGTCATTAAATGACCACATTTACACCTTTATTCAGTTTTTCATTTCTGCTTGCAGTTTTATTTGCAGATAGCAGAGGATGTGGCATGTTCTTCATCTCGCTAGTTTATGATTGCCTGCAGCGTTGAAAATCAAGAACCTCTTTCCCATTTGGATTTGTCTGTATTTAGCTTCCAGCCATATGTGCCTGTTGTGTCTTTCTCTGCTACATTAAAGAGCTTTTAATAATGGGTATTTTCTCTCTGTGAAGGTTCTCGCACTATAATCAAGTCAGCTTTTTGATAATCTGAACAGACTGAAGTCTTCACAGTTAGATTTTTTTTTTTCCCCTGAGTCTTTGAGTCATTATATTCTTCTCCCGCACCTTCTGCAGTTTTTCATTGTCTTTTATATGTAGTGGAGAATTTTATTTTAATTATTTAATTGTTCCAGTTGTTTTCAGTCTAATAAGGCCTGGGTGTAGCCTGAGTGAAAAACAGCTACGTGGAGCCTGAGTAATTAATTGATGTAGGGTGTTTAGAAAGACCTGCTCTTTTTAAGAGTGCATTGAACTAATGGCTTAGATTTTGAGGGTTGCAAAGACAGTAAGAGAGGCTGCTTCTGGGTAAGATCAAAGCATTCAGGGCCTCTGCGTTGTCTTTGTATCGACGTTATCTTTCACAATAAAAATAAAGGCCGTCATTCTGCAACTTCAGTTTTGCCTAGTATTGTTTGCGCTAAAATTGCTGTGTATATGTAGGCTAGGCAGATATTCCGTGTTGTCCACATCTTGCATATCGAAAGTCATTAAATGACCACATTTACACCTTTATTCAGTTTTTCATTTCTGCTTGCAGTTTTATTTGCAGATAGCAGAGGATGTGGCATGTTCTTCATCTCGCTAGTTTATGATTGCCTGCAGCGTTGAAAATCAAGAACCTCTTTCCCATTTGGATTTGTCTGTATTTAGCTTCCAGCCATATGTGCCTGTTGTGTCTTTCTCTGCTACATTAAAGAGCTTTTAATAATGGGTATTTTCTCTCTGTGAAGGTTCTCGCACTATAATCAAGTCAGCTTTTTGATAATCTGAACAGACTGAAGTCTTCACAGTTAGATTTTTTTTTTTTTCCCCTGAGTCTTTGAGTCATTATATTCTTCTCCCGCACCTTCTGCAGTTTTTCATTGTCTTTTATATGTAGTGGAGAATTTTATTTTAATTATTTAATTGTTCCAGTTGTTTTCAGTCTAATAAGGCCTGGGTGTAGCCTGAGTGAAAAACAGCTACGTGGAGCCTGAGTAATTAATTGATGTAGGGTGTTTAGAAAGACCTGCTCTTTTTAAGAGTGCATTGAACTAATGGCTTAGATTTTGAGGGTTGCAAAGACAGTAAGAGAGGCTGCTTCTGGGTAAGATCAAAGCATTCAGGGCCTCTGCGTTGTCTTTGTATCGACGTTATCTTTCACAATAAAAATAAAGGCCGTCATTCTGCAACTTCAGTTTTGCCTAGTATTGTTTGCGCTAAAATTGCTGTGTATATGTGCTGTCCACAGTGTAAACCAACCTGTCAAATCCTGTTTTGTGGTTCAAGATTTGATCTTTTGTCTCTGAATGCATATGTGTATGGGCACGCATATAGACAACGCTCTGGAAGAGGTTTCTTCCATAGAGAAAACACTCTGGAAAAGAGATTTCTTCCATTGTAAGCCTGGGACTTTATTTTCCCGTGTCCTAGCTTAGCTGAGTGTTGCCAAGAAAAGTTGGTGTATGCTGCTGGCACTATTTAATATCCATAGTTCCAGCCTTTATGAACAATTCAGGTATTTAACTTCCTGTAAGGTTGAGTGCTCTCCTGGTTTTCCACTTTCCTTCAGACGTTAGCTGTGGACTCGTAAGGTAGTGGTGTGCTCAACTTTGCACACCGAGGAGTTGTAAAGTCTTGCTCTGAAGATGTAACTACGGGGGGAAAAGGGTTCTCTAACGTGCTGCAGATGGAGTGCTCCAGAACTTGAGCTTCTTGCTGTTAAAATGCATCGGTTTTAGTCCCATTCCACTCGGTGTAGAGGGTCATGGAATAAAGTTACTCTCAACCAAGAAAAGAACGTCCTTCCCTTGAATGCCTGTTCTGAATACAGTATGAGCTGGGTTTTAAGGTAACATAAACGCACACATTTATGCTTATTTAGATACCTAAAGCAGTGTGTAAGGATCTTTGTATGCAGTGTTCTGTGCTATAGAAAGTTAGACTCCTGTTGTAGAGCTAACTGTAGACTCTTACCCTTTTGAGTTTGTACTTTATAATTGGAATTTATTACATGTGTTTAAAAGATGCTCAATAGACTTCAAAACTAACATCTACCCATCTCTTTCCTCCAAACAGCAAGATAACAGGGAAATGTTTCGCAGTGTACGGCACATGATATATGATCTTATCGAGTGGAGATCTCAAATACTGTCTGGGACCCTGCCCCAAGATGAGCTCAAAGAATTGAAAAAGAAAGTGACTGCCAAAATTGATTATGGCAACAGGTTTGTGAACGATATTTTCCAAGTGTTTATGCTTAAAACCAAACCGGCTTGTGTAATAGACGTTAGCTGTCAACGGCTTTTTGCAAGATTCTTTTATTCCCGTATTTATGGGGATGTAATAGTGGTGTATTACCAGTCCTGCTGTAGAAAGACAAAGAATGAAGTTGATAGCATCTTTACAGTATGGTATGAATTATAATATGTAAAGTGAAATCAATATGTAACTCTCGCTCGTTTGATGATGATGATAGCAATTTGGTACTGGTATGAAGTTGTAATTTTTAAGGTCAATTGAAAAGTGCAAGTATTGCCTCCATGCAAAATATAATTTAAACTCTGCTTGCTTCTGCAGCATAAACAGTTGTTGCCTTCTCAACACCACCAGCTGCGTGTGCCCTGAAGTCACTTAGCTGTAATGTGATGCTGAAGGACTTGGCTCCGAAGCATCGTTTAGCTCATTGTTCCTCTACTTATATAGTACCCAGCTTGTGCCAGAAGATTAACAGACAGATTTAATAAAAGAAAGTATCTATTTAACAGAAGAGAATGGAAATTGTGGAGGAAATATTTACCACAAAAAAAAAGGCAGCAGTATAGGTCGCATATGTCAGACGTGTTTGTAATTCAGACATACTAACTCTCCAAACAGTGGTCTGGATTTAAGTAAAATTCTTTTAAATACGAGTTTCAGGCTACAAGTTGTCTGTACAGTGATGACGTTCCATTTTGATTGAAAATGAGAAATCGTATCTTACACTTCAATCAGGAAATTATTTGAAGCAGTGCTTCGAATACAGAGAGGCAGCGTCCTAGTACTGCGCACCTGGGGACTGAAAAAGTTTCCAGCAAGCCAGTCTTTAAATCCCTTGTGATGAAAATAACTCATCAGACTTCAGCTATTTGTGTTTTATTCCATAGGAGCTGCCAAATTTGCAGTATTTCTGTTCATGCACTTTATCAGCAAAAGCTGTGATTTAAAGAAAAAAAAAAAATAAAATTAAAAAATCACCAGTAACTGCATTCAGTTGGTAATTATCATTTATAATCCAAGATATGGACTGTTGTACCTCAGTAGACAACTAACCAGATGTTGTTGGTGTTATTTGTTTGGCTACTGTATTTTACCATCTGGCCAAGGAGTAAAAAAAAAAAAAATAATTAAAAAATCACCAGTAACTGCATTCAGTCGGTAATTATCATTTATAATCCAAGATATGGACTGTTGTACCTCAGTAGACAACTAACCAGATGTTGTTGGTGTTATTTGTTTGGCTACTGTATTTTACCATCTGGCCAAGGAGTTGGTTAAAGGTACTCTGAATAACCTCCAGATGCTCGGCGTTCACATACAATGGAACATCTTGTGCTGTGCTTTATATTCATAATGTTCTGATGGACTAATTAAGGGATCAGAACGCTGTCTGTGGTGTACAGGAGGGGAGTGAATTTGAACTTCTGAGTGAATACTCACAACTGGAAGATGCCATATGTTTCTAATGTAGTCATACATTGACTTTTCTCTAAAATAAGCATGAATGATGATTTCAATATCCAGACAGAATGAATTCATTATGTATTTTATAAATGTTTGCTGATCTAATCATATCCCAACTTTTCCAGTTTTGCAAAATACTGTTTTGTGAATAAGATTTTTCCTATAGATAAAGACAACAATTTCACTGCATGTTGTCAAAATAACTGAGGAAGTAAAAATGGTCGTAGGAATCTGTATGTTTAATGTTTTTCTGAAATTGGGTCGGGTAGTTTTGTTGTGAAAACACTGTGTTTTGTTTTGGTTTTTTTTTTGTTCAGTTGCAAAAATTTGTAACTGGGACACTTAGGAAAAAATTTCAATTTTTTTCCAAGCATCATTTGCAAGTTAAAGGATAAAACAAAGAAATTGAATCAAAGGAGTGTTTGCTTCTAGTTATCTGACAGTCTGTGCAAACATTCTTGTCCCGTTAGTGTGTCGTAGGCTGGGTGATTAGTCTTTCTCTGAATTTCTGAGGTACCTTTTCCTCTGGTCCGGGCGTGTGTCTCTTACAGGAGCTCTCTCCTTTTGCTCATCCAGGGCTGGCGGTTCCGATATGAGTGGCCGGATCTCCTGTGGCTGCTGGCCAGGAAACGGTAGTAGGCAGGAACAAGACCATTTTGGATACTTTTCTGTTTGGTTTCAATGATGAAACCATTTTCTCACTAGAAAATTCATCTGGGAGCTTGGTGGTCCAGGGATGCTTAAGAGAGTTTCGCGATGACTAGGACCGGTTACAGAGCAGAGCTGCGGAGGTGTTGCTTAAGAAGCTGCTGCCTGCGCTCTGCCGCTTGAGTGGTCTTCATCCACCTTTGAATTAATGCAGTGCAATTAATTGGGGGGGTTTCTGGACTGACCCCGCTCAAGGCTTTGTTTCAAACCTCCAGGTTTCCCTCTTGTAAGGGAGGGACGAGGAGTGAATCGCTAAGGGAGCGTGTCTTCGTCGGCCACGGCTCCTGCTCTTCTTCTCACGTCATGTCCAAAGGGGACTTACTCTCAGATAAACCACCAACCTCTGTGTGGCTTATCAGACTCTGCAAGTTTGATTTAAGCTCACTGATCAAACGTATTTCAAAACCAAAGTTACGGCAGCTCCATCACGAGAGGTGGCTACGGAGTTAGAGGAAGAAAATGGGGAGAAGAAGATAGGTAGAGAAACGCGGATCAGGCTAGTCCTGATCTTTTGTTTTTATCCTTGGTTCAGCTGCTAACATGGAAAAATGTGAAAGGTCTTTTCCTAAGACTGGATTTGCTTATGGCAGAAACCTTCCTCTCTGCAGAATGTAATCACAGGCGTTGACATCCTGCTGACAGAAATCTGCCTTCTGCTTTAAATAAAGGGAAGCCACTTACGCCACATTCTACCTCCTAGGTTTTTGCTGAAACAGGAATATGCCTGTTTTGCAGGAGAATGTGGAGTGGGATGGAATGAACTGACCCGATTTGCACGTGGTGTGACTGTAGTGGTTGTTTTTCAGTCAGATGAATCAGAGGAGGAGGCGAAGTCTCTTGCAAATTTAGTTGTTTAAGAAATTACTTCCCCAGCTGCTCCGCTGCCTCGTTTACGTTGGTTCTTTCTGTGCTGGGGAAAAAACAGGATTTCCAGCCAGGGATTTGTTTTTCAGTCAGATGAATCAGAGGAGGAGGCAAAGTCTCTTGCAAATTTAGTTGTTTTAAGAAATTACTTCCCCAGCTGCTCTGCTGCCTCATTTACGTTGGTTCTTTCTGTGCTGGGGGAAAAACAGGATTTCCAGCCAGGGACGGTTATCTCCCGCGTTGGTGACATGTTAAATTGTTTTATCATGTATCAAATATCTTTTTTTTTTCTACCATATGTCAGGTGTGCATGACTTAACGTTAAACTCTCAGCAGGTGTGTTTTAAGCATTTATTTGAGCACTGTTAATTCACAAGCATATTGCTTTGTTTGTTTAGAATTCTTGATTTAGATCTGGTGGTTAGAGATGAAGACGGCAATATTTTGGACCCAGAGCAGACCAGCACGATTAGCCTTTTCAGAGCACATGAAATAGCTTCCAAGCAAGTTGAGGAGAGGCTACAGGAGGAAAAAGTAAGATGTGCTGTGCACTGTAGCTTTTCCTTTTGACACATAAGGCCGTAAACTAACGAGGTGACTCTTATTTTTAGCATTGGTAACAGAGAATTTGTTATGTTCATGAAGAATTACCAGGTTTAAATATTTACATCTTGGCCTGTTTAATTTTCTGCTCAATCCTTTAAAGAGCTTAGTAGAATTTATGATTAAGACCTGTATCAATAAGTCAGCTACATTTGTAGGTTAGTATCAGAGATGCATATATAGCAGGTTTGTATGTTAGGTTGTCACGAGAGTTTATTTTTGAGAATCAAGTAGAATAGTGTCCTTATTATGTTTGTATAATTTCTGTTCGCCAGTCCTGGAAATGTGTTTGTTGAAATACAGGAGGCAAATTTAAAGACATTCATAGACTTGGCGCTCTGTACCTGTCAGAAAAACATCAGACAAAGCAAAGAAAAAAGTTCCTCTTTTTGGTCAGCTATATTTGGGGCTCTATCTTTTGCTCTTTTCCTCCCATTTATTTAGCACTCTTCTTAAGAAGTGAAGGCATCTCTTTTTCTTTTTTTTTCTTCCCCTTATGGTGTGGCACTTCAAGACAGATCCAGAAAATGCAATCTGTTGTAAATCCTAATATAAACAAAGATCAGAGGAGTAGCCGCTCAACAGGAAACGCCTCTTCTTCTGTCTGAAAGGTTTTAGGAAAGTTTTATAGCCGCTGGATATTCGTTGGGCTAAGATAAACTTTGTTTCTTCTGTTCTTGAATTGCAGTCTCAGAAACAGAATATCGATATCAACAGACAAGCCAAGTTTGCTGCCACTCCTTCATTTGCTTTATTTGTAAATTTAAAAAATGTAGTCTGTAAAATAGGAGAAGATGCTGAAGTCCTGATGTCTCTGTATGATCCACTGGAATCAAAATTTATCAGGTTAGTGTACTCCCGGGCGTACTCCTTAATCCGTCCTTACTCAGTTACAGCAGCAGGATGAGAGGGCTTATGAAAACTGCTGTCAAAGGTGTAGGAAAGGGTCATCTGGGAAGGCACAGTGCAGCAGCACGTGGCCATCATGTTCAGCACCGCGTCAGGCAAGTTTCTGCACCTTGGGTAGGTTTTGGGGATTGTGCTTTTCCTCATCGCGCTGTGCAGAACTTAAATGAGATGTGAACACACCTGCAAGGCCATGTGCCCTCGCTTAGCGCCAGCTTTGGCACTAATCTCAGAGTTTGGGTTCTGCATGCCTTGCTTCCTTTAAGAAACTTTTCCTCTTTGTGGCTGAGGAGTTGCTTTCTTTTTATCCGTGGGGGAAATGCCACACAAAGGGGAAATGCCAGCTCTCCGCGAAGTAAAGAGTAATTTGTTTAGGATAAGTAGATTGGGTTTAGAATAGTCTTCTGTAAATTCTGAAGTTTGTTTTAAATACTTACGTTAAAGGAAGCCGTTTAAACAAGAAGTCCTCAAAATATTTTTCTTTCAGTGAAAACTACTTGGTGCGATGGTCAAGCTGTGGACTCCCGAAAGATATAGACAGACTGCATAACCTTCGAGCAGTATTCACCGTAAGTGCATGGGCTTGGTTCAGCTGGCAAACTTTAAAACGCTTGTTTCATAGTTTGTGAATAATTGAGGAATCTAATGGTCTGTATCTGAAATGTGGAGTTACCTCTGCAGGTGATGATCCTGGTGAAGGCTCACATGAGATATTTCTCGTAAGTGGCTACTAAAAATTCTCAACACCTGGCTAAAACCAAAGTTGATCTTTGAAGTTTTAAATTACTAGAAGTGATTTGGCCTCCTGGGCAATTAATTTACACAGAAGTCAGGATAAGACGCTTAAGTACTGTTACAAAACCTCCTTTACTCTGAGAACAGTTTGCTCTGGTGCTAGAGGCTAGCACGGCGAAGGCAAATTCTAAGCAGCAAACCTTCTGCCTGCAAAAATGGAACTTGAATTTCAATTATTATAAAGTAATCTGAAGAAACTCCTATTTCTAGGACCTGGGCAGCAAAGACCTGAAAAGAGAGAAAATCAGTTTTGTCTGTCAGATTGTGCGAGTGGGCAGAATGGAGCTGAGGGACAACAACACGAGAAAACTAACCTCTGGGCTGCGGCGACCTTTTGGAGTAGCAGGTAACTCTGTGCGTTGTATCTGTTTCTATCACATTATGAGTCCAGCTCTGGAGCCCTCAGCACCAGAAGGACATGGACCTGTTGGAGCGGGGCCAGAGGAGGGCTACTAAAATGCTCCGAGGGCTGGAGCCCCTCTGCTAGGAGGCCAGGCTGGGAGAGTTGGGGGTGTTCAGCCTGGAGAAGAGAAGGCTGCGGGCAGAGCTGAGTGCGGCTGGTCAGGGCTTCAAGGGGGCCCAGAGGAAAGGGGGGGACAAGCTTTTTAGTAGGGCCAGCTGGGACAGGACAAGGGGGGATGGCTTTAAACTGATGCAGGGTAGGTTTAGACTGGATCTAAGGCAGAAATTCTTTGCAGTGAGGGTGGTGAAAGCCTGTCAGGGGTTGCCCCGAGAGGGGGTGGAGGCCCCATCCCTGGGACCATTCCAGGCCAGGTTGGCTGGGGCTGTGAGGGGGGTTGGGCTGGGTGACCTCTAGGGGTCCCTTCCAACCCAAAACATTCTATGATTCTGTGTTCTTGCACAGAAAGTTGGGTGTGGGAAACTTGCATGGGCTTGTATAAACCCCACGTTGTTCCCAGGCTCAGGTTAATCTGACTAATTGCTGCGTTGGAGAGTTCACTGTAGCTTTCAGCACTCGCATGTAGCTAGAGATGCTAGAAGTTATTTGCAACATGATGTTATTCTATAGGAAAACTCTGAAATTGCTCAGTTGAGAACTCCATCCCTCTTCTGAGTGACCACTGCTTCCAGTCCCCCAGGGTATCCCCTCAGCACCCCTCTTCCCATGTTGACCACTTATTCAGCACACTTTGCTTTTGTTTGCAGTGATGGACGTTACTGACATAATTAATGGAAAAGTTGACGATGAGGACAAACAGCACTTCATACCATTTCAACCGTAAGTAGGGAATAGCTGAAAGAATAAGCAGAAGTGAAAGAATTAAGATTGTAACTTTCATTTAAAAAAAAAAAAGAAAAGAAAAAAAATTATTGGAAAATGTGTTCCGAAATATTCTGAAGTTAATTTGTTTCAGTGTGATGTTTTATCTTGGGTAGTATTTACTAATGTTAGTTCTTGATAATTTCCTGTTACTTATAATAGTGATAACCCCAGAATCCTTTTTTTTTTTAAGTCTTGAGTTTAAGGCATGCATTCCCAGCTTTGCAGTCTTGTTTACTTTTTGTTTAAAGATGCTGGAGTGATAAAGTGTAAGAGGTGAAATGCCTAAAATAAGTATCTTGCTGGTTTAGCTCTGTCTGAGATTGAGGAAGACCAGCAGTGTTACCAATATCCACTGCAGGTGACTTCTGTGAAATTAGTAAACGATAACATTTTTCTTTTTCTTGGTAGCAGATACAATTGCGTAGTAGGGGCCACAGTAATTGGAGTACAAACAAAAGTTGAGAATGTGAAGGATGGTTTGATACACCTCCTGCAATGTCTTCTCATGATTTGACTTTAGCATGTGAGACTTTTACCAGAAACCTTAGGTATTTTGGTTGGATGGTGAGGGAGAGGATGTTTCTGCTGCACATACTACTTGTAGCTGGTTCACAAAATCAAGCGTGGATGTGATCTTACTTTTGGCCATCTAGAACTGCAAACCTTTCCACGCTGACTCTAGGGTTGCTGACACAGAGTTTGACAGGTACTATTTTCAGTAATTAAATTAGCTTATAGCAAATATGGAGTTGATGTCCTTTAAAGTATGGACATGTATGAATTGAATGTAATATCAAAGATCAGTTTTGACTTCAAGCCACAAGATCATATTGAGAAACACGGATTTAATAGCCTGAGTTTTTGTGAATTTGTAAATGCGTGTGGAGAAAGCAGTAAAAGCTTATTAACAAAAGAGAATGTGTGGCAAATACTCCGTTCCATCCATAGTTAGTAAGGTGGTTTGTTTTTTTTTTTTTTATTCCATGAAGTGGGCACAGGTAGAAGGGATAAGTCAAATAAATGTGCTTAAAGTATGGATGCTTAGTTTTCCCATTGTGTGAAACGTTCGACTGCCATCTGTTCAAAAGGGCAAAACGTAGTTATGTTACTGAAACTTCTTAATATACTAATGGATATTCAGGGGAGTTTTAATAATAATATTTTGAAAAAAGCTTAAAATAATGTAATCTCAAATTAACTTTATTTGGGAAAATAAGCTTAATGTAGGGAAGCCCCAGGGGTTTGAAGGTGCAGAGCTGTCGAGAAGATCGCAAGGCCTGCAGGTGCTGTAGGGAGCTGGGTGGGGTGTCTGCTGGCCGCGTGTCTGAAACGGTTTTGTTGTATGCAGCAGTGCCACTGGGGTGGTGTAGAGGGTGTTAATGTCAAAATCGGAAGTACAATTCCGTTTTTCAAGGAAAACGGAGGTTTTGGGGAAGAGTGTGTTCACATGTTTCTTGTGTGGTAAATAATAGCAAGCTTATTTTTTAGTGAGTGTAGAAGTATGCAATGAGAACGAATCTTTGTGTATTAAAGTGGATACTAATGGAACATCTAGTTTTCTGCACCATTAACACTGATTTATTTTTTTCTGTATATATAAATCAACTTTTTGAAAAGATGTTCAACGATTTTTTTTTTTCTGCACTAAATTAAAACATTCTTCTGAAAAAGTATATTCCAAAGAATATGAACCATGTAAAAGCACGCAATGAATACTGGTGTCATTATTTCCGACATAGACTTAGGCTGTATATATGAGCCACATTTTATTTCTCATTCCATGCCTTGCTTCTGTTGTACCACATGCAATTCTGTTTTCATATCTTTGTTTGTTTGTATTCATTCGCTAGCCACCAACACAATGGCTGTCAAAAGCACTTGGCAAGATTACTTAGATGACACTTAATGCTGCTGTTTATTTAGAGTTTCCATCTTTTTATTTATTCATCAAGTTTAACAGAATGTTTGGATTATCTGCTTTTCTTCTCCTATGCCATTTCTGTGAGATTTACGGTAGCTTTTCCTGCAGATGGTATGCACTACTGCTTAACCTATAGCATGGCAGAAGTGACCCTGGAGGTGTTGCAGGGCCCGTCTGCTATATATATATATATATTAAAGAGAAAACTGCCTGTATAGGTTTTCACTGCTTAACAGGGGATTCTCAGGTGGGAGACATCCTTCCTATCCTCACGAAGCGTTACTGGGGCCTGTGCATGCATGTCCCCGAAGGGAGAAGTAACAACGCGAGCGTGCTGTACTTCTCTGGTAGATCAGCATTCTTCTGATTAATGATCTTCCTCTGTCTTTCTTGTTACCTTTCCTGTCCTTTGTCTTGCGTTGACTAATAAATACTCTTTGTCACAACTATGATATGATCTTTTTGTGTTCCCTTGTTACTGTGACTTCTGGTTTTCTGTGACCCTTTGTTTCCTGGTGTTGGTCGTCATGTGCATCCTCCAGGCTAGCGTTGGATGACGCCATTCGACACAAGCAGCTGAACATATCATCCCGTTTTTCACCCAGGGTGGCAGGGGAGAATGATTTCCTTCAGACTGTTATAAACAAAGTGATTGCAGCTAAAGAAGTTAACCACAAGGGTCAGGGTATGTACTGTTCTTTATATACACTGGTGTACCTAAAACTGCTCTTTGCTTGATTTGCAACATGTGATGGTTTTAATCAAGGGTGCATAATATTACCTTCACTTGTTCACTGCCATTTGGTAACAGCAAAGGCGTTTGCACGGTTTGTTCCCCCTCTTCCCCATCCTCCAAGGCTCATTCCACCATTCCCACGCCAGCCCTGCGCCTTTCCCCCCCTGGCCCCGTGTCCTTTCTCCGCATGGTCCATCGCTTGGGCATCTTTCCATTTCTGTACTGGCAACGATGACTCAAGGAATTGCCTCTTATGCCCTTGAGCTGCGGGGTTTGGCCTCCTCACGTTGAAGGAAGGAATATTCTCTTCCTTCGCCTTATTTTTCTGCTTCGCAGCTGCGCTCGCAGCATTTGGCTCCCTCTCGAGAAGACCAGGGCACTGCACCCACCTGAGCCTGGAGGTGGTAAGGTCGGAGCCGGAGCAAGGCAGCCCCGCTGATACCTTGTCCTACGGGCAGCTCGTGGCACTGTCCGTAACTCAGTGTGCGCTCTGCTGATGGGAAGCTGGGTCTGCTTCCAAAGTCTGGGGTTTTGGTGGGTTTTTGTGGTTATTTTTTTTTCTTATCATTTTTTAAATACAAGACTTCATGATCATAATTTGTCTGCCATTTAAAAAGTGAGTTACGTGATGGCTCAGTTATTACTGTGCTAACTTCAGTGTTTTTATGGGGGGATGGGGTCTGGTTTAGTTTACTATTAGGCAGGATAATGCAGCTTCCACCTGGCTCTATGTATGTGTATATCTGTATCACCTGTAAGGGGTATCTCAACAAAAGACCCAAGGCAAATTATTTTTTTTGTCTGTTTTTTTAAATTAACTAATAGCAAATAAAATCTAAATAAACTTCTGAAATGATCCATTAGCAAAAGGGAAAAAAAGGCTCTGCTTTTCCCCCCCCCCCGCCATTTTCACTTGTGGCCAATGTGTATCGGAAAGGAGGAAACATTTCAGCCTCTTTAATTGATTTCAGGTTCTCTCCCTGAGAAAGGCACCCGAGCAGACAGGAAAGGGCTGAGAGTTGTGGCTTAGCCAGTCAGCGTAGGTACGGTTACTGCTTACTGGAATAGCAGCTGCTGGAGCCATCCCTGGCAACAAGTCAGCATATCGCCTTTTAGAAGAGATTTTTAATAGAAAAGAAAGCTCGCTGCCAAATACGTACAAAATGAAGGCACAGTTAATTGTCTGTGTAACAGGATAACCCACAATTTGTTTTATGGAGGAATATTTTTTGGGGTATTTTTCATAGATTTTAATTTTAGGATTTTCTTCTGCAAATTGCTGCTGCAATTATTTTGTGCTTAAACTTGATTGCCAGTCACTTTTCCAAGTGTGTAAGACTTCTTTTCTCCCCTCCCCTGATATCTTTCTTTCCCCTGTAACAAGTGTGCCTGATGTTAGTTGGCAAGCAGCGGCTTTTTAGTGGTGCCTTCTGCTACTGAAGAGAAAAATGTCAACCGTGGAAAGCTGATGCTGTAGATTTCTTTGTGCTCAGTGCTGTAAAAACAACTTCTGGGGGTGGCGGTGATGAATCAATTCAGGGCACGTAGCTGCTGGTGGTGCTCTCTTTATTGGCATCTCAATGTTGGTTGGTTGCAATACTGAAGTTTTTCCATTCAAATCAATGTTGCCGTTTCTTCTTCTGGAAGATAAACATTTCATTAGAGAGAACCTGTGAGAGTTCAAAGGTGAGATGAAAGCTTGAGGCAGTTCTGCTAATGGCTTAATAACTATTTCCACAAGACTCTTTGTGGAAGACTTAAGTGTTGAGAGAAGTCTCGTTCTCGGAGTCCTGCAAGGAGGAGGGATTCTTCGGGGGTCACGCCGGCTTCATGCCACGGGCACAGTAGGCTTGCTTCCATTTTCACAGCTCAAACTTCACTGGGTCCAGCTGATAACCAAGGGTTTCCTTCCAATTTATGCTGTACGGCGCTGCTAACCTGTTTTTCTTCTGAATGGAGACCTGTTCTATTGACACTTCTGGACTATAAATAAAATTCTTGGCCTTAGTAAGCCTGCGTATGGGAAGCTGTATGCATCTGCTTTGAACATCACCTAGCTCCTCCCTACCAGGACATCTTCTAGAGAGCATTGCTGCAAAGCGCACAATACAAAGGCACAAATCAGACACAGATTTCCAGTTTCTCAGGTTTTTTTATTAGCCAGTCAGCTTCCAGGTGAGAATTTTCTACAGTTTTTCCAGGAAGTCTGATATCATCAGACCTACTTATGCCATATAACCATGTTTCTGCTTGAATTGGTGGGGTTTTTTTGAGTGTTTTTAAAATACTTTGTAAAGTGTATTTTTTATTTTTTTTTGTAAATGCAGAGCCGTTACCTTAATGTATGTTCTTACGTTTTAGAACATGTAAAAAGAAATCTTTAGTAACTATGAAAACCAACCAGTTTAATAATTGTGGTTTTTACACAACAGGTTTGTGGGTGACTTTGAAACTTCTTCCAGGAGATATTCATCAGATTAGGAAAGAGTTTCCACACTTAGTGGATAGGTCAACAGCCGTGGCTCGGAAAATGGGGTTTCCTGAGATTATTATGCCTGGTAAGCCATTGTGTGAATTAATGCTGCTTTGTTATATTTTAACCTTCTTTAAATATCTGTATGTGTGGAAGCTTGGGGGGGGGGAAAGATGACTTTGAGGTGTGGTATACATTAGAAATAATGGATCGTCAAAGGATTTGGTCTCATTTAAAATAAATGTAAAAGGCTTTGGTAATACCTGCCACATGTGCTGCATAAATAAATAAAACTAACAGTCCCCCCCAAAGATGAGATATCACAGTGACAGTGAAATTCTCCTCTTTCTCCAGTGAAGAAAAAAATGTATATAAAGTAAATGCTTCATATTCTTTCCTAGCAAGGGCACATATATATACACTTATATTCTGTGATGAATCCAAGCCAGAAAGATTTTTCAGAGGAACAGGCTTGATTTAGAGATATGCACGTCTCTTGGAGCTTGTACTAGATTTGGATAATGTATTTGAAGGAAAGCCACGTTGTCTTTTTTTAATACATATATTCTGCAGATGTTCCATTCTGGTGTTTACAAAAAAAAACCCAAACCAAACAACCCAAAACCGTGGTGCTGCTCAAAATAACAATTGCCATAAGCAACAGACGACAGAATAAACCCTGCACTGCCCCTTTCAGATTGATGGGCTCTGGAGGATCCATTAGATGTTTTCAAAAAACCATCCCAGTTCAGGTCTCCCCGTGGTTGCTGACTGTGCCTTTGTCAGTTGTTTTACTGTATACCCAGTACGGCGTAAGCGCCTCAGCACCTCCGCTTGTTACGATTGTATGTTGGCATGTAAACCATCTGCCTCATGAAATTATTGGAAATCCCCTGTTTCCACAATGCATTTTCAAAATTTCAATTGAATTGGGGTGTAACTGAAGACCGTTTTAAGACATCAAGGCAAACACAACCCTCCCCTGCAACCCCCAAGCCAGCAAAAACATCAAAACGGTTCCTGATGGAACAAGTTAGGGACCTCTGTAGGCTGTTTAAATGTTTTTAAATTGCAAAATATCTGCGTATGGGATATTTAATGCCTGTCTTGAAATTCATCCTTTCAAATCAATAATGAAGGAAGTTGGTGGGGAAAAAAAAAAAAAGGAACTGAAAAGAAAAAAGGACCTGGAGGTGTTTTTTGAGTGATACGGTACTCTCGATGATGATGTGGTATTCTTTCAGTCCAGAAATAATGTGTGATTTTTTGCTCGTTAGGTTCAGCTTGCCGCACTATGAGTTGATAGTTCAGACTTTAGAAGTCTGAGCGCAGTGTTAGCTAACCAGCTGGTTTTAGTACTGCTACTTCTGAATGTTTTAAGATAGCGTGGCTGTTAAATGTTTTGCCGTGTATATGTATGATTGCTGTTGCTCGAATGTGTTGGGCGTTGTTTCTGTGTATCCCAGGTTTCACAAATCAGTAGGTATGCTGTGAAAAATGCCAAGAACTTTGTGCTTTGCTGCTTCTTTTAGGTGATGTTCGCAATGACATCTATGTAACGTTGGTTCAGGGAGATTTTGACAAAGGCAGTAAAACAACAGCGAAGAATGTGGAAGTCACGGTATCTGTTTATGATGAAGATGGGAAAAGATTAGAGGTATTAAAGTATTTGACAACTGGGGTTTTTTTTTTGATTTTGACACGTATCTGTTTAAGCCTTTTCAGCATCTTTGTATTTGTCAGCTTTAGTCGCTACTTCTATTTACAACAAAACTTTCTCCTTTGTCATAACTAAATACATCTTCTCATGTCAGTGCGTGCACTTTGATACTGATTGCACGAGGAGCTCTGAGCATGAGCTGTTCTGTCTTATTTTGACTGACTTCGCTTGTGTTTGTTTATTTGAATGAAAAAGTGGAGTTGGGGAGAGGTGTAAACATTTTCTCTTCTGTTTGTCTTTTCAAGAGCGTTATTTTTCCTGGTGCTGGTGATGAAGCCATCTCAGAGTACAAGTCAGTAATATATTACCAAGTGAAGCAGCCTCGCTGGTTTGAGACTGTAAAGGTACGTAAACTGTTACAGTAACGTCCTCTGTGTGGGTTAACGTGAGATGAATAGAGGTTTTGGTGGAAAGCCTTGAGAAACAAAACTAGGGAAATGCAATGCTTGTGATCGTGTTTAGCAGGATGAAAGGAATAGCTCAACTGAGGAAGGCTTCCAGAGACTGCTGGAAAATAGATTTGATTTTGATTGCATGATGCGTTTTATTTCGTCCTTTTGGTCAAGACGACTGTTACAGGGGCAGTCCAACATCTCTTTAGGAGTGGTTTACTCTGTTTCCACGAAGCTGACCTTGAGAAGCAGGACGTTAAGGTTAAAACGTAATTGTCATAGTGTTGAACGGTGTTTCGTGATCTGGCTGTTTGTGCTTTAAGCTTCCTGAATTTGCTTGGGTAATAACATTTTAGCTTAAATGCCAAGTTTTAATATTACAGAGGAAGCGAGTGTTACCTTTAGAAAATATATTCTGTCTAGCTGTCGTGGGTGGCATCAGTATAAGTGTACTGAGAAGGGACTTGCAGCTACTCCCCACACCGTTGTGTTAAGTCCAAAGGTGCTCATGTTGCATCTGGAGACAGCAAGTGGCTGCTAGGGAATGGCAGGAGCCTGGACGTGGTGTTGGGGCACAGCACAGAGCCTGAATGTGGGTGTAATTAAGAAAATACGATGGCGCTAGCGAAAATACTGGGGGAGAAGAGCATGGATTACATATCTGCACATTGGTTACATGTGGATCAGAGATAGACTAATAGTCTTCTCTGCTTAGAGAACGATTATGTTAAGAATTGTTGCTTTGCTTCTGTTGATAATCAAGTTCATCTGTACCAGTCAAACTCAAGAGGGGCTCGGTCCTGAGCTGGGGGGAGTGGCAGGGGAGGCTTTGAGTTTACAGCCCAACATCTGAAGTTGCAGGTCCTGTTGGGTAGCTTAGAAGGCTTGCTTCATTCCTTCTGTCTGCCTTAGTGCAAGAATTGGCAGTTTTCCTGTGAAATCTATGACCTTACAAGGTCTTCTATGGCAAAATGAAGCTGGTACTTAACATTAATCTTTTTGAAAGAGCCGAGCATATTGTTGAAAGATGTCTAGATGAGGTTTGGTAGTGGTCGATGGTGTTTGAAGATTCTGTACTGACTGTTTTCTTTCTCCATCTTCTTTCCCAATATGTGAAGGTCGCAATCCCCATTGAAGATGTGAACCGCAGTCACTTAAGGTTCACGTTCCGTCATAGATCATCACAGGACTGTGAGTAACTCAGCCTTTTCATTATGGTTCTTGTCAGTGTCAGGTGACAAAATCTGCTGAAACAGGCGTAATGTTCCAAATCTGTAATTGACTGTTGTAATCGCTTTTAGTGTGGGGATAAGTTTTCTGCCTGCTTATTTTATGTTAGCATCTCAGCTTCTTTTTCCCTTTACGTCTTCCTCACTCTTGCCTATTGACGTCAAGTTTTTCCTTTCCTGCCCAGTTATTTCTTCAAGTCAGATAAAAGGGCCAGTGAATAAAGCTTTCAGTTAGCATCTGAAAGGGCTGTGGTATTGTATATCTTAGAGGTAGGTGGGTAGGGAGTTGTAAAGACACTTAACAACCCCATGTGTGAAATGGGAATGTGAAGGAGTTTACAGTGGGCCTACCACTAGTAATTAAAGACTTAGCTATTAAGAAACTTCGTTTCTGGTTCTCAGGCTGCCTTGTGGTCGTTTTGAAGTAATTTTGGTCTAAAAGATACTTGAAAGCTTGTGGTTTTCCTTGGCTTTCCTGTAACGTTGCTAGCAGCTGAGATGCTTTGAGCTGTTGAGGGTCAGCTCGAGACAGCTAGACATCTTCCATTTGTTAACAGTTGTGTGGTAGTAAAGTTTGGGGATTTGCCTTGGTTGTGATAGTGTTCATTCCAGGTAGTGATTACAGGGGCTGTCTCGCTCGACAAGGAAAGCCTTTCAAAATCCACAGCAAAACTTTTTTGCTGTAGAATAAACGTGTAGACAAAAGCGTTAATCAGGTAGTGCCCACTGGATGCATTTTAAGACACGTAATGCTCCTCCTGTATACTTCCCTGTGTAATGTGTAGTACATTATCCCATAGCGGTTATTTAATTGAAGCTGTGTATTTTGCAAATTGATCATTAATAAAAGATTTGCTTAATTTAGAGAATGATACTTGCTAATGAAAACAGTGTGCAGAAAATTAGTGTCATTGGTGTCAAAATTGTGATTCTGCACTACAAATTGCTAGAGTCAGAAATATTTTTATGATGACTCAAAAATTTAAGTTGGCCATGGTTTAAATATTAACCAGAGGCTGTGCCTCAGGGCTGCAGGGCCTTCTCACAGGCTGCTTGGGCCATCTCAAGTTGATTGCACTTTCCTTCTGGTTTTGCTTCGTAACTTACTTCGTGATTTCTGCTTGCCCCATTGCTTTGGTTTCACTTAACTTTCAATAATAGTTTTTGAACAATGAAACCAAACTGTATGCATCTTCTAGTTCGTATTAGTTGTAGAGTGGGTCAGCTTTCAGAAGCTTAGGCACTTCATCTGTACTTATGGATCCAGTTCCTGGTTTGGTTCTAATGTTCCCCCTATAAATGATAGAGCCCTGATGAGATCCTCAGTGCTGGTCTTGAAATCATTATTCTAGGTACCAAGCACTGCCATTCTTCTAACTCTGAAAAATCTTAACGCTATAAACACGTAAGATTTCTGTTTTGTTTTTAAAAAGATGCCTTAATTCAGCTTTCTAAATGAACACACAGAGTATAGAAACATTAAGCATCTAGTTACTGTTGCCATGGTCAGATTTTTCAGCATTTATTTCTCATATTTTTGGTTCTATCCTGAGTTTACAAGACTCTTCCAATTTCTTGTACGTTTTCTCCAACTAAGAACCTTTACCTATGGTCATTCATTTATAGGTTATCCATGTTTTTGAGATTAGGCGGACTGTCTGTACTAGTATCAAATACTTAATTGTGCTTTTTTGTTTCTTTGTTTATTTTGTAACAGCCAAAGATAAATCTGAGAAGATTTTTGCCCTAGCATTTGTGAAGCTCATGAGATATGATGGAACAACTTTGAGAGATGGAGAACATGACCTTATAGTTTACAAGGTAGACTTTTGAGATGCTTTAGCCTTTCCGTAGTAGGTAGGTCAGTGTGAGTACTACTGACTTAGTGAATTATTGTTAGAGAATTGCACAGAAAAATATGTTATAGGTTATTCTGTTAGATCAAGCAACTAAATAGTAAGTACTGTGCAATTTGCATATCTGGCAGATGGATTGTTAAACCTGGAGTATGTTTTACTGGGCATGTTTTAATTTTTAAGGTGCTTGTTATCGAGTTTTATGTGTGTTTTCATGACTGGGAAAAGTTACTTCTCTAGCCCTTTATAGATCACATCTTGGCTCTAATCTGTAGATAGTTTAGGGCTAAATTACTGTTGTTAAAGACCCGTTGGATAACTCCATTTCTGGAGGAAGCCTAAGAAAATGCAGTGTAAATAATAAAATTTTTGTTATCATCAAGGCTTTTTACTAGATATTTTAAAACTGTTTCATATTGTATTTAAAATTAGGCAGAAGCAAAGAAACTGGAGGATGCCTCGACGTATTTAAGTCTGCCATCCACTAAAATAGAATTGGAGGAGAAGGGACACTCTGCAACAGGGAAGAGCATGCAGAACCTCGGAAGCTGCACCATCAGCAAAGACTCTTTCCAGATTTCTACTCTAGTTTGTTCAACAAAACTTACCCAGAACGGTAAGGCCATAGAACTACTGGGGTTTCTGCTCCTTGCAGTTGGAGTGGGGTTGTATGTACTGACGTTCCTGCCGTCTCCATCCCCCCTCCTCTGTGAATGAGTGGTGGGGTGGTTTGCCACGCAGCCTTGGATTCCGTTGTCTGGATGCAGCGATAGCATCTACTGAGTGTGTGTGCCACCCAGCCTTTTCTCTGCCTACGGGCTTTGTTTTGCTGTAGAGCTGTACGTGTCTCTGAGAAAACAGAAGAATCCAACTTAAATGGGAATGGGAATATTGTTTGCCATATAGTTGAGACTTTTATACAGAAGTATACGGAAATCAGGCTCTGTGACATTTTACTTCTCTGTGGGTATGAGTAATAGCACTAAGAAAGAGGATGACTTTGCTTTCAAGAGTAGGTAATACCATGGCTCTGCTCCCAAATAACTGTTTTATGTTATTTCCAAGGTGTAACATCCATATGTTATGCCTGAAGAAAGCTCTGTGTTCTTTTGTCGGGCAGAAGGGATGTGAGCATGCGACTGCGTTGCATGGAGGTCACCCTCATGTTCACACACCCTCACGTGAACACAGAGTACCAGCAATGGAGTTGGCATATTCTGTTCCTTTTAAAACTTGCCTTATATACATTTTTCACATGTATTTGTCAGCCGTCTGACTGCATCCAAAGGCTGTGGAAAGTAGAGCTGATGGCAGCCACCAAGGCAAATATTTCACGTTTCCAGACTCTGCCCTCTCTGTAATTTTTGTGCTTCGTTGCCATGGAGCGGTCCCTTGTTCTCTTTGCTGCACCAGGAGCAGGCTCGGGAGTGTGGGTGGGTCATTGAGATGTGAGTGAGTCATGCCAGGGAAAGGGATCATTCCTTCGTGACTCATGAGAAGGGAGGGCTTAGTTCGGATAGATCCGTCGGGAGTCAAGGTTGTGGATAACAAGGGCTTGGGACGGGGGGTGAGAGGCAATAACGCTTGGGTTGTCACCGTGATGAGTTCCCCTCTGTCCAGGGGGAAAGTTACTACTCTGGTGCGGCTTCGTAGTCAACTCACAATTTTATTGCAGTGTTTTTCAGTGGCATCTCTGTTACAGCACATCCCGGGTGTTTCGTATTCAGAGCACATCAGATTCACTGCAGTCTGGCAGTCTTATAGCCTAAGAGGGCGTTTAGCAAAAAAAACCCAGAAATGATATCGGAATTCCGTAGCAAAGATGGGTTCATAGCTCAGCAGTAACACTGTGGGTTTGAGGTTTTGTAGAATGCAGAAATCAGCATGTGGAATCGAGCTGCTTTTTGTTTTGTGATATCATTAGGGTTTTTTTTTCTCAGACTTTCCTAGTGCTTGTTAGTTGTTAGAAGTATTTCATAGTGATCAATATATTGACGTTGCTTTCGCAGAACTATTATTAAAATTAAGACTGAGCATTGTTTCACGCTTAATTTACATCTAATATGCTTTGAACTTTTCAGCTTTATTTAATGTTACTGTTAATTACGTTGTCTGTGAAACTTTTTCTCAAAGTTGCCAAAGCCTTTCCCTTTCTTCAAAGATTTTTGACCTTATTGAACAAGATCACCATGTATCCTTAAGCAATTTAGAAAAAAAAAAAAAACCAAACCAACAAAAATTCATCATTAAATTCCTCCCTCAAGTACCATTTTTCATCTAAAAATTGACAGCGCTGTTCAGATTATAGTTTCTGAAGCTGATTTTAAACTTCTGTAAAATTGTTGGTTAATATTGCTGGTTGGTTAACTTGATGATCTTAAAGGTCTTTTCCAACCTAAATGATTCTATGAGTCTATGAATAATCTTCCTTTAAATTTCTTAAGAATAAGTAAGTAGTAATCCATGATTATCCTCCTTTACCAAAATGTGCCAAACCATAGTTTTCTCCTTTTGGTCATCTATAATAGTTCTTTCTTCACCCTCCATTTGGAATGGGCTTTAAGACTGATTTTTAGTAATTCTGAAAGTATGTTAATAAATCCTATGGCTCTTTCTGCCTTGCGTTTGATGTTGCAGACGTTTTTTGTGTGTAAGCTCTCTGTACTCCCTTGACTTCAGTTCTCTATGAACTGTAAGTTATTAATGTTGCTTTTCTGTTAGTAATTGATGTCCTTAGCATCTGAAAAGTCACCAAAATAGCAACCTCAGCCACCGGTAAAGACTTCAGCTGTTTTCTTTGAGAGGTAGTGATAGTATGAAGTATCTACTTAGTTAACGTTTGAGCAGTTGTTAGTGATTCGTGGCAGAATATTTTAAAGCAACACATTTCCTGGCCTTTTCTTAGATTTTGTATTTGATTTTGAGAAAGAGTAGCAATGTAAGCCAAAGAGGAGGACTGTGAAAACAAGGGAAAAAACCCAACGTCCTCAGGAATCAATGAGAAGATCAGGTCTTGGAGGCATCAGAGATTGCTGTTCATCATCACTTTGCCTCTTGGCCAGATTCTCTTCTTTACCATCCAAGGCAGAAGAGAATGTCTCATATTCACAGGACTATGGCAGTGCATGCCTTTATTTTTACTCTCTCTGCACAACTGATGATTTAAAAAAAAAAAAAAGCAATACACATGAAAAATTCAGGTGCTACAGTGGCATAAAAATGAAGATGTGAATACCAAATTAAAATAAAACAAGTCATAAGAAGTGGAAAATCAAATGCTTGAAGTCAAGAGGGAAGATGATTTCAAAGAACACACAGAAACTTAATTAGGGTGGAAATAGTATCTAGCTTCAGTTCAGTGACTGGGTGTTGAGAAAAGTTTGGGTATCTCTGTAAGGGAAACTTTGCATAGATACAGGTCAAAGGAAGTAAATAACCAGGAGGCTGCACCATTTGCTTCCAAATGCCAAATAAGACGTAAAAGAAAATCTTCATATGTAGTCCATCTAATCATAAATTATGTTCACCCAAATGAAGTTGCTGTTGGCTACTTAGCAGGCTAGACATTTGTTCTAACCCTTTGCAATGGAAAATCCTCCTTCGGTCGTCTTCCTCTGGTATTTTCCGATTAGATGAATTTCACTTGGCCTAGGCTGACTACAGTAATTACTATTTACTATAGACTAAAATACTGTTTTACATTCTTATCCTATTCTACTTCCTGTATTATTTTATACGTAGACCTATTAATAGAGTAGGATTAACTGACCGACTGGTACTTTACTGGGGCTAATGCTTGCCCTAACGGGGTGAAGGCACTGTAACTTATTTTTTTTCTCTTTGTGGTAGTCGGACTGCATTGACATTTTCTGTTCACATATGTATATTCATTTAGCATTTGCTGTGTCGTCACGCTGAGAGTACACGGGGGTTTGTTTCCTCGGGGCAATACAGGATGCCATTCAGAGATAGTCTGTGGGCTGGCTTTGGTTCAGATCATTTCTTTTGTCAAGCTGGTGCCTTTTTAGAAGTCAGATTGAAACCAAAATCAGTGGTGGAAAGCTGATATAAGCATATTCATGAAACACTTTGGATAAGTCATGGAGGCATCTCTACTTTTCTTCCAGAAGCAATTTTTCTGTTAATGTAGAGTTTGTAAGACTCTGGTTTCAGCTTGTAGTCATTCTGCAGGATATATTGGAGTGCTGCACAAGGGGGAATCTATCCAATGGAGACCCACAGTCCATTGCACTAGAAGTAATTTTTTTATTGCTTAGAATGAAAGATTTTGGGGAGCGGCTGCTCTGCGTCTCTGCATATAACTTCCAGTATATACTCTGCAGATGTGTGCCTTGGTAGACATTTTGTTGGTTGCTTTGAAAGTTTGCATGTAAGAAGCGAGGGGGCATTGGGTGGGAGAAGCTGTCTAGGATGGAGAGCTACTAGGATGATAAAGGGACTGGAGCATCTCCCCTACGAGGAAAGGCTGAGAGAGTTGGGCTTGTTCAGCTTGAGGAAGAGAAGACTGAGAGGGGATCTCATCAACGCATACATTTGTATACATCTTAAGGGCGGAAGTCATGAGGACGGAAGCAGTCTGTTTGCAGTGGTGTCCAGCGACAGGACTAGGGGCAATGGATGCAAACTGAAACATAAGAGGTTTCAGTTGAATATGAGGAAGAACTTCTTCACTGAGGGTGGCAGAGCACTGGAACAGGCTGCCCAGGGAGGTTGTGGAGTCTCCTTCTCTGGAGATATTCAAAGCCCGCCTGGATGAAGTCCTGTGTAGCATGCTCTAGGTGAGCCTGCTTTAGCAGGGGGGTTGGACTAGATGATCTCCTGAGGTCCCTTCCAACCCTTACGATTCTGTGATTCTGTGTCTGTCCTTACTGTTTAAGAGTTACCTTGGGCAGAATTCACATAATAACCATATTGGGGGGGAGGAGGTAATACGCAGTAGTAACCCGGTGGGTCAGCTGAAGGTAGACAGTCTTTAAAATCTCCTATTTGTCTCTTTTGGGGGGGCTTCTACTGAGGATGACTTACAGATAGTTTGTTTTGTGCTGAAAACTGACTTTAAATGGGGTGGGGAGGAATTTTTTCCCGGTGCTAGTTCGGCTGAGGCAGGATGAGCTTGGGGGTTTGGGGGTTGTGGGCAATTCAGGTTGCATCTCAACAAGTGCTGGGGTGGGTTTCCCTTACTGGGGCTCCAGTGTGGTTGTTAATATTTACCAGTGTGCTTATTTACAGGGGAACCCCAATTGTGAGTTGCCTCCTGAGAAGTTTCTCTTAAAGGAAACTGAAAAATGGTGGTGTGGCTCTTCATGGCTAATAAAAGAGAGAGAGCTTCCCTTCTGTATTCCCTTACTTATCAGTGGATGTGACACGGTCTTCATAGTGGGATGTGGAATTTGGGGATAAGACCCTTCGCAGTTGATTTGTTTTGTGATCTGATCTGTACCCTAGCTCTCCATCGCGCGGAAGCAACCAAGGAATTTTGGGCGTTATGCGTTATTAAGCAGACAGCTTTCCACTGAATTAGTTTAGTTTGCAACTGTTTGCCTTGCATTGTGCCTTATTTTCTTTTCAGCTTATTCAGTGACAGCAAAGAAGCTAGAAACATTCATGCTGGAAGAGTCACGGCCCCGTAGATACGACTGTGTTGGTGGCTGACTAATTTCATTTTGGCATCTTTTTCAAAACACACAACTGTTGTGGACAAAAAATTAAAACTGAGGGATTGGACTTTTCTTGGCCTAGATTTTAATGCTGCCATTTCACAGGCAGCCTGCTTTTTTGAAAGCCTTTCAAAGTTCTTTCATGATAGAAGCATTGTACTAGGTTGCTGCAGTGGCAGAGGCACGCTAAAAATACGTTGTTGTCTAGTGAAAATGGCTGACCTGTGGAATGAAACCTGTTTGTCCTGAACCTAGTTATTGGGTGTGAGTGAAAGCAATTATCCTGCATGATATAATTGTTTCTTTTATTCCTAGTTGATCTCTTGGGACTTCTGAAATGGCGATCGAACACAAACCTGTTGCAGCAGAATTTGAAGCAGCTGATGAAAGTTGATGGTGGTGAAGTGGTTAAGGTAACAAATTCACTTCTTTAAAAATAAATTTGGTGTCACAATTTTGCTGAATTCCATATTTTGACGTATTCATACTTTTGTTCCCCCCCCCGCCCACCTTACTGCACGCACTGGCATAGTGAATTGTAACCAGGTTTATCTCAATGTTCAGGATGCTGATGCCCTTCTCGCTGCCCTGAAAGAACATTTCAGATGTTGAATACTGGTAAAACACACATAAAATGCAAACTTCTGAAAATGTAGGGAGGGTTTTTTTAGCACTTCAGTGAATTTTTATATACAGGTACATGAAGGCAGAGGGAGTTTTTCTCTGCAAGATTAAAATACCTTGGAATTCTTGCATGGTGATAACTAAATACCTTTTTAATAGGTAGATGTGGAACACAATCCTACTGTGTGCTGATGATATTTTTTTTAAAAAAAAAATACTTCTGAAAATATTTAGCTGAGCCAAGTTACTGACATTTGCCAAGGCCACTGAGTGACGGTAGAGACCTACATAAAGGCAGACTTCACTGTGGAAAAGTGTAGGCATTTATTGAACATGCTGTAATAAATCAAATCTAAAAGAGTGTCAAAGGATGTACTGTACTGGGGACAGATGACCCTTAAGGGCCTGTGGGATTGTTTTTTTGCTTCAGTGGATTTTAATTTGGTTAATAGAAGCATAATGAATGACGCATCTTGAAGTAACTTAAAACATCTGAGAGTACTGATACTGTCTTTTTATTGAGCAGGGTGAAAATAGTATGTATGAAAATAGTCACGCGATTTGCTTTTCAGGGAGGTTCTACCTGCTGCTGTTTTGTTGTGGACCGTTTGGTAGCTAAAATCTTGATGCTGATACTCTCTTCTGCCAAGCGTTGTCGTAGTTCTGTCACTTGTAGTTTTTCCTCTTCTCCAAATCGAAGCGCGTACAGTAGATTGCTGCCCGGTGGATATTGGTGGGTTTAGAAGCACCAGAAAGCAGCACGGACAAGGTTTAAGTCAAAGCAATATCGGAGCGAGTTCTCCAGCCAGCACGCGTTCACCCCTCCCTGCGCTGTTGAAACTCATATGAAACTCGTATGGAACCGTACTCCCTTCTCCCCGTTGCGCAGGGATCTGGGCGGAACTCGATTTATGCACAGGACGGAAGAGTGAATGTTTAATACCGCTCTCTTCACCATTTTTACTCTTTCTTTAGAAGACTTGTTTACGTTATCCATCTGTTACAGCAATGTTCAGACAATCTTTCTGTAGAGCGCTCTGTTGCACGTTCAGTGTATCTGGTTTGTGACTGTTCCTTTGTATTCTTTCAGCTTTTTTTTGCCCTTCGTGTTTTTATATACGTTACATGGTACAGGCTATGTACATTACAAAAAGCACGTGTTTTGATAAACCATATCCAAATTATCTGTTAAACTATTTCTATTTTTCTGAAACTCCAGAATTCCTCTGCCTACTGGTGTTCATTTATCGCTAGGTAGAGATCGGCCGAGATACTCAGTCTGTGATTGACTCTTTCTATAGCATATGGAAACTGTAAATGCTATCTCCCTTTAACAGAGGCTCTGGCTCCATTTATGCAGAGAGTCTATAGGGTATGAGAATGTAAACTAATAGTCTAGAAAAATATTAGCTCCCCACCTGAGAAATGCTTTCCTGCCGCTGTATGCAACAAAAGCATCTATCCGGTATTCTTCTTGCTGTTACACAAAGTCTTTGCAAATAGATTTAAAACTTGAACTCTACTAATGAAAGTCAATTATGAGCTGCATTTCCCCTGAGAACTGAAGTCTAAAATCAGCTGCAAGCTTTTTGGCTTGGCTGGTTTTTCATCTTCAGATATCGGTAGCACAAGCTGTGGCTCCGTGTTCGCTTGTTTTGAGGAAGTTTGGCGTTCAGCAGTGTTTAGTGAGCTGCTAAATGGAGGATAATTCCCGGGATTTAACTCTGGATTTAGTAGGTAGCCCGAGTGAATCATGTTTGATTTAGGAGGCTCATTGCATAGATAAAATTTTTTAAGGGAGGAAGGTGGGAGTCAGGCTGTTCTCCATCGCTTCCACAATGTATATGATACCTCTCTGTAACTGCAATCTCAGGAATCATTGCCTTCTGTTTGTTCAGATGCTCTTCCCCAACTATACCTTGTCTGGTCTACAAGACAAAAACCAATTTTACTTCATTTGAGACAGACTTGCTGGAACAATCCATGTTGAACCCCTTCTCTTTCAACCAAAACAAATACAAACTGAGGCCACGATCCATCCTCTTTCTGCCTTGGAGGAGCCCATGTTGGTTTTGTGTCATCTGGCGGAAGAAAATGCTCAGAGACAGAATCCAATGCTGATAAAACCGAGTGCATTGATGAGTATCTCTGGTCTATGCCTGTCCTACTTCTCACTGGGAAAAAATACTGTAATTATACATGCATAAAGCGGCTTTTATCCCTCTGCTTAACTTGGGTCCCCTGACACTAATCTGCTTTTACTTTCGTGTTGCACAGATCAGGGTGTCCAGCCAACTGGCTAGTGAAGACTCTTCCTCTGTTACAGTGATAGTTGTGTAGGTTTTGGGCTGGGGCAGAAGGTTGTGTGCTCTCGTTCCCATGCCTGCATGTATGCTCTCATTTGAAATTGTGGCTCTTGAGTTTACGCAGTCGTGCAAAGCGGTGTGCTGTGCACTCTTCATCGCTCAGCTGAAAACCATTGAGGATGACTTGATTTATTTGGCATGAGACTGAGTTGCTTGTCTGGTTTGTGCTCTGAAACATCAGTTTTCAGAAACTGCATGATCCTGTTGACTGACTGTTGAAACTGAGTTTTGAAATACATTTTTGTTCATTCACTATAATAGATTACACTTACCGTTCAGGTGTACCAAGTGTGATTTCTGACCTTTTTTTCTATTTTGAGTGATACAGATCTAGAGATAATCAACTAAAACCCAATTTGCTGAAAACCAAAATGTTAAATTTTGCTTTTTTCAGCTAACTTTTAAAATGTCATTACTTTGTAAAATACATAGATGAAAGCAAGCACGTCTGTAGAAACCCGTGTGGCATCTGAATTGTGTATTTATTTGTAGTTTCTTCAAGATACCTTGGATGCACTTTTTAACATAATGATGGAGAACTCGGAGAGCGAGACGTTTGACACGTTAGTGTTTGATGCTTTGGTAAGTTTGCATTGTGGATGGAATAAAACATAGGTACTGCAATGATGGATAAATACAGCAAACGGTGTAAATGCTAGAATGAAGGTGACTAATGAAACAGATCTTATTAGCTGTTATTTCTTTATTATTTAATTTAAAATGCATGGAGAGTTTTTATTATATTTGAAGTTTCAGTCAGACTTGATCAAAAGGGGGTTGGGTTACATCACGTCATCCTCCCAGAAAAGTTGGAAGCAGTCAAGTCCAGTCGTTTTAGTGGATTAACAGCAGAATTTAGGACAGAAACAGAAAGTTTCTGCTTGGAATGGAAAACTTTGTTATGAACGGGTAGTTTTCATGGGAAAGGAGAATATTAATATACTGGGAGGGTAATCAAAAGCCAAAGTCGGTGTGGTTTTCATGTTGTTAATGTGTCTTACCTGAAAATAAAGGTAAGTGAATGTACAGTGTTGAAGATTTTTTGAGGATAATGCAATAATTATGCTGTTTTTCCAGGTATTTATCATTGGACTGATTGCTGACAGAAAATTTCAACATTTTAATCCTGTCTTGGAAACCTACATCAAGAAGCATTTCAGCGCTACGTTAGCCTACACGTAAATTTCAAGAATACTTTTTCTAATGCAGCTTGCACAGGTTTTCCAGATAACGTTATTCAGTTACTCAGTTACGTAGTTGAATTAGGAATTTGCCCACAGAGCTTGGGAGGGTGGGAGCTTCTTGAAGAAGGCTGGAGGTAGTATGTCCTCCGTATGTCTTTCTCTCTTGAAATAACAGTAAGTGATAAAACTTTTGGTCATGTGCAAGGAGGAAGTCTTGATTTTGTTGTATTGAAGGAGGGGGTGATTTGACAATTTGAAGAATTGCTTTGTAAGGAAAGCATTCATCAGCAATTCTCAGTCATACTTGAGAAAGAAATCATGTCTATCTAAGATGCTTTAAATACATGTTGTTTGGTGCATTAAATTGATGTTCCACCCTGTATTATCTGCATTACTGTCGATAGGGGGAGGAAGCAGTGAAGAACAAAAAAATGAAGGTCCATTATATTTTCTGTCTTAAGTATTTTGTGACAGCTAGGTTCTTTGCTGCTGCTTCAGGTTATTAGTGTTGGAGGAAAAATATATCATGGATATCTTTGCAGTGTTGGGAGGAAAACAAGTCCAAATGGGGAAGCCTGCTGTGCACTTTGGTGTTATACAGTCTCTATTATGTGACCAGAAAATGTTTGAGAAATATCGATTTTAAAATAGTGAAGAAGAGTTAGGCCTTTAGTCACACCTTTGATACTGGGATCGCTTCACTGAGTTACAACCACTGTCACAGCCTTCATGTGAAGCGGGTAAAGGATGAAGCATCCTCCAGCGTCTGGTTTTATCAGCAAGAGCTGAAGGCGGCCCTTTCGCTGGTAGGCATGGAGAGCATCCTTCCCTTCCTTAAACACAGGGAGGCAGAAGCAGGTTTAAGCTCGAGGATGCTGGAAGATGTGAATTCTGGCTTGACTTGTGCCCGCGGGCATGGCAGATCCCCATCCCCTCCCTGCCTTTTATTACACAAGTTTGTTTAAGTAACGAAAGGTTGCACTTAAAATATCCAAGTGGTTACTTGAAATTCTTAGGCAGTAGATGCCTATTAAAGTAACTGCACATACATCAGGATATCTGTCTGCTCAGTGTCATTTTCTGTTAGTGGTGCATAATGTTGTACTTAGTTTAGTGTGAATGTTGAAACAGCCAGTGTAGCTCGGATGATTTAAAATGGAATTGCTTGTACTTGCATTAAAATCATGATTTCTGTTCGTTGGAAGGGAGGTAGTTGAAATGGTATTATTTTTAAAATTGTTTCACTTTCAAGTTTGATAGCATTTAAAATGTGGAATAGGAAAATTTCCAACTGGCGCTATATATACATTTTTGAGAAACAAATTTCATAAATTCTAGCCCCAAATCCACAGGAAAACTATGTAAAGGGGAGACCTTGTTTAATGAAGAAACTCCTGTTCCGTGTCTTTTAATTCTAAGAAAGTGTTTGTGTTGTTATTTTGATTATTAGTAGTAGCTGCATCTTTATCATGCCCTAAATCTGAATATCCATAAATATCCAACAGAAAATAAGCGCTATTTGAGATTTGCTGGATTGCTTATATGTCGAGTGCCTTTTTCGGTCTGTTTTTTTTCTTTTTTTTTTTTTCCTCAAGAATAGGTTGCAGCTACTTACCAGCAAGAACAAGAACATAATGAGTTTATTAATTGTGTAATTAATTTTGTAACTTGGTGGGCACTACTTAGGCACAGAATTTTTCTTTACCCTTCACAGCTGAAATTCTCTGCGTGCATGCTTTTAACTCGTACGTGTGGTTTTTTTTGTGTTTAAACAGAAAACTGACTAAAGTTTTAAAAACATATGTGGATAACGCTGAGAAGTGTGGTATCACTGATCAACTCTTTAAAGCGATGAAGGCTTTGGAGTACATCTTCAAGTTCATAGTGCGGTCCAGGATACTGTTCAATCAGTAAGTATGGCAAATGCTGAAGGCTCCTTTAGGTCCCATCAGCAATATTGTTCACAACATACTGCAACCGTAACAGCGCAAGTTAAACTTGCTCAACTTTGCACTGGTTTAGAAATGTCTCAAGTGATTAGAATTTATTTCAGGAGGCAGCTGTTCCCTAAGAGCAAGCCAGATTTACTTTATCTTGAACCCAGCTGCATGGAAAGTAGTTAACAGAAGAAACCTGTGTCTGAGATGTGTATTTTATGTAGCAGTGCACTGCTAAAATCATGATGTGTTGTGGCTCACTATAGTTTAGGTATCTGACCAAATTAAGCTTGCCAGTATTTAGGAAACTTCTGTTAATACCTGTCTGATAGCGGGACTGCAGTGCTGCAGCTATCGAGTAGCTGTACGGCCCCGTCCCTCATCCATGCCTGGGCTTCGCTAGGGGCTTTGCTCAGAGGGCCGCAAAAGTCGGGGAAGACGGAAGCGTTGAAAATGTTGCAGCAAAGCAGAGGGACAGCTTTTCTGGATGGGAAATGTTGACGTTTGTCCTTGCATGAGCCCTCAGCACCAGGAGGAGGTGGACCTGTTGGAGTGGGGCCAGGGGAGGGCTACTAAAATGCTCCGAGGGCTGGAGCCCCTCTGCCCTGAGGCCAGGCTGGGAGAGTTGGGGGTGTTCAGCCTGGAGAAGAGAAGGCTGCGGGCAGAGCTGAGTGCGGCCGGTCAGGGCTTCAAGGGGGCCCAGAGGAAAGGGGGGGACAAGCTTTTTAGTAGGGCCAGCTGGGACAGGACAAGGGGGGATGGCTTTAAACTGAAGCGGGGTGGGTTTAGACTGGATCTAAGGCAGAAATTCTTTGCAGTGAGGGTGGTGAAAGCCTGGCAGGGGTTGCCCAGAGAGGGGGTGGAGGCCCCATCCCTGGGACCATTCCAGGCCAGGTTGGCCGGGGCTGTGAGCAACCTGATGTGGTTCAAGGTGTCCCTGCTCCTGCAGGGGGGTTGGGCTGGGTGACCTCTGGGGGTCCCTTCCCACCCAAACCATTCTGTGATTCTATGTGATGCACATTCTATGTGAAACAACCGGGAGAAGCCATGGTTTGCAGAGGGCTTTATTTGCAGGCCAGATGTGGAGAGGGAAGAGTCAGGATAGATGGGCAGTAAGGGGGAGATGGAGTATGAGGTGCATCTGCTTTGACACGCTGCCTCGTAAAAGCAAGCCACAAGTGTTGCTGGAGTTAAACCTCCAACAGCTCGGAGCTCCCCAGGGCCCCCACCTCTCGGGGCAGAAGGACACTCTTGGTGCTCGGTTGCAGTTTGTAGGGCCCCGTGGCCTCAGTAGGTTTCAGCGAGCAAGACGGGAAAGCAGGAAGGAAGAAGGGCTGCAGCAATCTCAGGAATCTTCGCCTCGAGAGTGATGGTATTTTTGGGTTTCTCTAAAAGCTCTTTCTGTGCCCACTGGAGCGGCAGGGGGCTGCTGGGGGGGCTGCTCTCTGCTCCCTGCCTGGCTCCCTGCATGGCGAACTGCACAGCGACCCGCTGGCGCTGCCCGCAGTGGGCATCTGCCCCTAACTCCAAGCATAAATAATTATTCTAAGTTAATTTGGAAGTCAGTATCGTGTTTTATACACAAAATATTAAAAAAGTTATAAAACAAGTTGATGATGTATTCGTCTCCATTTAGATTCAATCCTTTTACTACTTGTTAGCGATGGTAACAACCTTATTACAAGGGATTTATGTAGAGCTCTGAAGTTACCAGCTTCACCAACCTTTTCTCTAAATTAAAGATTGTAATTTATTTCCGCAGGAGTCTTGCTGTGAGATTCATAAAATACGGAATGTCACTTATACTGTTTCAGGTTCCACAAATCACTTTAAAACAGAAAAAAATAATTATCTCTTGCTGCAGATTAGATTTACGGACCATATGACCCTCTAGCATTGGCCATTGGATTTCCTGGTGCTAAGCACTAATTCACAGTTCTTTAGCGTTCGGAAGACAGAGCTCTCAATGACAAGGGATTAATCAGTGAAGCTCCTGAATGCTGAATGACACCGTGATTTGTTCTGCTGTAAGACTTAAATCCTGCCCGAGGTGTGCGATTTGAAGTGATTATAGTGCAGAAGTGTGGCGGTGTTCAGAAATATTGTTAGTGTTTTCCTGAGAAATCTCAATAAGCAAATAGAATCTTTTATTAAAAAATACTGTGTATTTTTAACTTTAGTAATATGGTATGGACTGAATATATGGAGCGCTTTAGTAATGTGATTGCAGGCGAGCTTCAGTTCTGGATAAATATGTAGAAGCCTAGTTCATCTCGTTAGAACCTGGTGACAAATCGATTTGTTCAGTGTATCGAGGTTTATAAAAGCAAAATATTATAAGTGAACTTTAGAAATGGCTTTATTTGGTTTACTCAGTAATGATCCCGGTGGTTATGTTGCATTTACAGCAGTCTTAAAATTTTGAAGGCAATGCTAAAAGGGTCAGCTTGGTGTAATCCTGGTTTTCTCATAACCGCAGTGTTTTTGTGCGTTATCAGGGGTATTAAATAAGCATACGTTAATAACTGACGGTAGAAACATGTTTCTGACTAACTTGTTTATTTTTATTACCATTTCCTTTTTTGAAAGGCAAAGCTTTTTTGTCTGAAGCCGTTTGATTTATTGGACTGTCAAGTTTAGTTACTCCTTATATTCGTATTAGCTTCACCTCTCTAATCTGTTCAGGGGGACACTGAAATCCATTATTGAAATTGGGAGTTAACAAGTAATTTGTCCTGCATAACCCCCAGTTTTAGCCTAGAAGGGGAATAGAAGTTTGCCCAGCAAAATAACACAATTTAATATTTTTTTTCTGTAGCGTTCATTTCCCCTGTGTACTGGTTAAATAGCTTTTTTTAATATCTGTGGCTCCCAAAGGTTTATGAACACAGCGTTAAAAATGATACGCATTAGTTTCAGTGTAAAAGCAGCAAGAACATTCTGAACTCCGTGTTTATTTTAAAAAGATAAGACCCTTTCCTTCTGCAATATGTGGTCCATCACGATGTCTTCAAACATGAAGAAATTATGCTCTGACTGTACATACAAAATTCCTGCCTGTGGTGCTCCCTCTTGAGCTGCAGGCCACATTCCAGACCTTCTCACTGGGTTTAACACCAGGAGAAAATGGAGGAAAATTGAACTCTTGCTGGGAGCTGCTCTAATAGGTCTCGGTGCAAATTGTTTAGGTGAGCTCAGGGACAGAGCTAGCAGAACCAAGGAGGGCTTTGCAAACCCAGTTGCTGTTGATTGATGCTCTTGGAGGCAATCAAAGCCAACAGGGTAAGCATGGGGTTTTGGCTGGGGCAGAAGTCCCATCTGGTGTTCATAAACACCCCTGTTTAGATTTGACCTGCATGCCAGGTTCTCCTGGGCTTCTTTTAAGCACTGATCTGTTTGGTTTGGTTTTTTTTTTTTGGGGGGGGGTCATGTTAAGTCTGTATAGCTGAGGTTCAAGAGGTGTATTTGCAACAGCCCTTATGTAGGGGCATCATACATATTGCCAAAGGGGGGAAAAAAATTCAAGGATTTATGTGGAGCTAGTGGTCTTCTCCCCCTCACTTTCCATTTCATAGTAGAGTTACCTTACACCTGAACCACAGATCATGCTGCATTTAAAATAGTCAAGGGACTTTCAGGAACATTCATTCCTGGGCTGTAGTGAACCAGTGGACCAAGTTCTTCAGCTTGGCTGTGTGTTTTTTCCCTTTGGTGTTGCTCAGGCATCTTGGGGCAGTTTT
>NW_009259037.1:1770855-1771361 GCF_000687185.1 Egretta garzetta | reverse complement strand
AGATCAGCTCTGAAAAACCCCGCCTGAAGGCCCCGGGTACTGCCTTGTGGACTTCAGCTGTGGATTAGTCGTCCTTCTGCGGCAGCTGTACTGACTGTATGGGAAACTGAGCCTGAACTAGCTCAGTGTCAGCAAGCCAGAAACTAGAGGTGAAATGCATTTTAAGTTTAGCGCTCCCTTCCCATAGAAAAAAAAATAAATTATTTTTTTAGCAAATAGCGGGCTGATAGGCTTTTTCTCTCTTTTATGGAGCTTCAGGTCGCTCACCTAAGGCCGCTGGTAGATTTTAATGATTGCTGGCACGTTGTCGGGATGCTTTCTGGCTTCCACATCAGAGAGCTGCTTGGCTTTGGTCCTCCCAGACATCTGCTAGCTCTTGTGCAGGGTGGAGAGACTCTACCCCACCGCTGCCTGGGCATGTGGAACTGGGTCACTGCTGAGGGATTCACCGTGACTTGAAGGCGTAAACAGCGATACAGGCTGGGGGGCTTTACATAGGAAGCTTT
>NW_009259037.1:1764749-1770836 GCF_000687185.1 Egretta garzetta | reverse complement strand
TGCTGACCCAACTCGGTCAGCCTGTCTTGTCTTTAGTTTTTTGTGAAAGAAAACTCTAGGTTCAGTGAAGAAACCTGTAGAAACTCTTGAACTTGAAAGTAATGCAACGAATTATCATCTGTAATTTGAACAGATTTTTTTTAAACTGCATTTCCATTTAATTAGATTGTGCTTATGAAACCTAATTATTTTTCAGACTTTATGAAAACAAAGGGGAAGCAGACTTCAGGGAGTCTCTGCTGCAGCTCTTCAAGTCCATCAACGAGATGATGAGCAGCATCTCCGATCAGACTGTCATAGTGAAGGTACGTACTTCACAGGTCTCCATCTTGGCTTTACTTTTGCCTCCTGGACCACAGTTAGGTGGTCGATGAAGCGTATGCTTGTGTTTGTCCCCAGAAGCGTATTTTGCCTCAAACGTGGTTAATACTGCTTCTAACGAAGGGTTTGTGACTATATAAGGAATGTGCTTCGAACAAGAATGTTTACTTAAATTGCTGCAAATACCTCGCTTTTATTTTTAAAAGAGAACTTAGTTAGGGGTTAAATTTTGTTTCGCTTATTTAACTTGTACAACCTTAACGTTAAGGTATTTTTAAGGCATTATCTTCAGGATGCTGCTGACAACAAAGATCCTTGTGTTCTTATGCACTTATATCCTGGGCTATTCAGGAACCTCAGCGTAGTATCTTAGGACCTGATAGATGTTTTTAATGGAAAATCAATAGTGAGTCAGACGGCAAACACCACCCCACGCCCCTCCTCTTTTGACCCTTTAAAATGGTAGCTCCTTTTGGTAGCGATGGCTGGCTCGCGGAATTGGGAACGTGGTCTCTGACCTCAGATGAATGCAGGTATTGATATCCCAGAGCAGAAGCATTGAATTACAGGGCTGGTAGAGTTTTGTATCCAGAGGAGTCTGAGGTCTTTGTGCCAATACCAGTCTCACGTTCTGTTCGAATCCCTCTCACCGTGGAAAAGTATAGAGACTGCCATAAACGTGCGTTTGATAAGCTACACCTTGAAGTTGTCTTTGTGGTTCCAAATAGAATTTACAGAAGGATGTAACTCCTGATATAGCCATGCTGAAGCAGTTGAAAGACGATGATCAGAAAGGGGCTAAGAATTGGGGTTGAATTTGGGGACAGTTTGACAGTGCGACTCCTCCTGCTCGCATGTGCAGTGGTTGTGCATTAGAAGAATTTTTTTACAGCAGCTGGGAGGGAAGGACAGGGAGTGGCAAAGCACTGTGCCAGTGCAGGAGGTTCCTCTTGAAGGGAGCTGGGAAGAGTACAGCGGGAAAACTCCAAAGTCAAAGGCACCGGTCGTTTGTAGCTGAGTGCGTGCAGGTCTTAGGCCAGTAATACCATGCTGAGCACACAGCAGAAATAGATAGTGGGGATAAAGCTGCTGAGTTTGAATATTTTAGGCAGAGAGACTGAGACCGTATCATCTGATAACAAAATAGGGATATTACATGTTTCAGGAAAGCTGTATTTTCATTCCATTGGCAAAGCGGCTATCCTGAATGGAAATTGGTAAGTTTGAGGCAGTGACTCAGAGTGTGCTAGCTGGTGTTTTACAAATAGGATGTTTTCAGATTGCGCGGGTTGAATGTAAGATTTATTTTCCCAAGACTCGTTTGTGAGGCCTGCTTCAGGCAGGCAGATGAACGTGAGCTTTTTTCTTTTGCAACAGTTCATGCCTTGGGATCACACTACAGCAGGGTCTGCCCTAGTCTCTGTGTTGATTCACAGTCAGTTCTCTGCCAGCTTGGGTAGAGCACATCTACCGTCTGCGTTTCTCCATGTGAAGTATGCTGGTAGATGAAGCGTTGACAGATGGGCCAGTGTGGGGTTGTCCGAGCAGTGTGCTTGCGGATGCCTTTCAGAAGCCTTGACAACCTTTCATTCGTTACTCATTGCTTTCATCTCCTTTGGACTCTAATTACGTAGCTCTTAGAATACATAATTGTTAGTATTGGCTTTTTGCAGCTCATGAGATGGCTTTTATTATGTTCAAATATCCACTGAAGCACTACAGTTTTTTCAGTAACTAGAAATGTGTGGTTCCATTACAAAGAAAAAAAAAATTATTGAATAGGTGGATAAGTGTGGGGATTTGTTTGAGAGAGAGTGAGGATGGCTTCCATGAATCTTGCCTGACAAAGCTGTGGGAGTCCTGGGAGTGTGTCCGTAGCCATGTAAAGCGGGCGTGATGTTACAGACTTCATTAAGCATCATTATCATTGATCTGGAGTTGGTAGTTAAGTACCATGCTAGTGGTGAGGAACACCAGAAGGACCTCAAAAAACCTGAGTGGGCTAAAAGGTGAGCTTCAGGGTAGATAAATGTAAGGCCGTGTGTCTCAGGAAGAGTAAATTATTCCCTGTCTGGTGGTCTGCCTGAAGCCGGCAGTTGCAGTTTGGGGAAGACGCCTTGGAGTCATAACTGATGGCTCTCCACGGTCGTTGGTTCCATGTGCAGCAGCAGGCGAAGAAGCAACAGGGTGTTGGCTGTCAATCAGAGGGATAGTGAGAACGTGGCAGGGCTGTCATTTTGTTATTGGATACCCTTGGTGCATCTGTGTCATGCGTGCCGGGTGCTGTTCTGGTCTCCGTGTCTCAGGAAATAGTTGCAGGGTTAGAGAGAACCAGGATTGGGAATGGTGCACCATCCGGGGGGGGGCGGGGAGCGGCCTGTTTAAAGTCTTCTGTGCCAAATCCCACAGTACAAGAAATAGGGAGCACTCACTGACATGAGCAGGAGGTCAGTTTAAAAACAACCGTTGGAATAATCTACCCAGGGATGTGGTTCACTCAGCCACACTAGACACTTAAAAGATGCTGCTGGACAAGGTGCTGGGCCATCTTGTCTAGGCTGTGCTCTTGCCTAGACAGGTTGAACCAGCTGATCCTTGAGGTCCCTTCCAACCTGTTATTCTAGGATTCTGTGATGCCCCTCCCCTCTGTGACGCCCTACAAAACTAGGAATCTAGAACACTATGACACCATCCCCCTTATGACGCCCTCCCTGTGGTGACGCCGTCTCGCCCTAGGATTCTAGAATTCTATGACGCCCTCCCCACTATGACGCTGTCACTACCTAAGATTCTTGAATTCTATGACGCCCTCCCAGCCATGACTCTCTCACGACTTTAGAATTCTAGAATTCTGTGACGCCCTCTCCTCTGTGACGCCCTCTCCTCTGTGACGCCCTCTCCTCTGTGACGCCCTCTCCTCTGTGACGCCCTCCCGACCCAGGATTCTAGAATTGTATTACGGCCTGTCTGCCGTGACGCCCTTGCGCCCTAGGATTGTAGAATTCGATGATGCCCTCACCACTGTGACGCCCTCCCCTCTGTGATGCTCTCCAACCCTAGAATTCTAGAGCTCTATGACGCCCTCCCCTCTATGGCGCTCTCCTACCCTACATTCTAGAACTCTGTGATGCCATCCCCGTTATGACACCCTCCCCACCAATACGCCCTTGCTACCTAAGTTTCTAGAATTCTATGATGCCTGCCCCTCTGTGATGCCCTCCCGGCCTAAGATTCTAGAATTCGATGATGCCTTCTCCTCAGTAACGCCCTCTCCTCTATGACACTCTTCCGACCCAAGATTCTAGGATTCTATGACAGCCTGTCCACCGTGACGCGCTCGCGCCCTAGGATTGTAGAATTCTATGGTGCTCTCCCTGCGGTGACGCCCTCACTCCCCAGGATTCTAGAACTCTATGGCGCCCTCCTGGCTGTGATGCCCTCCCTTCTATGACGCCATTCCCTGTATGATAACCTCCTGTCTATGACGCTCTCCTGACCCAGGATTCTGTAGAATTCTATGATGCCCTGCCCTCTATGATACCCTCCTGACGTAAGATTCTAGAATTGTATTACAGCCTGGCTGCTGTGATGCCAGATTTCAGATTCCAGGATTCCAGAATTCGATGACGCCCTCCCCTCTATGACGCTCTCCTACCCTACATTCTAGAACTCTATGATGCCATCCCCGTTATGACACCCTCCCCGCCAATATGCCCTCGCTACCAAAGATTCTAGAATTCTATGACGCCCTCCCCTCTGTGATGCCCTCCCGACCTAGGATTCTATAATTCGGTGGCGCCCTCCCCTCTATGGCGCCCTCCAGGCCTGGGATTGTAGAATTCTATGACGATTTCCCCGCCATGACGCCCTCGTGACCTCTAGATTCTAGAATTCGATGACGCCCCCTCCTCTGTGACGCCCTCCCTTCTATGACACCCTTTCCTCTATGACACACTCCTCTCTATGACGCTCTCCCGACCCAGGATTCTAAAATTCTATGAGGCCCTCCCCACGGTGACGCTCTCCTGACCTAGGATTCTAGAATTCTATGGCGCCCTCCCGTCTATGATGCCCTCGCTACCTAAGATTCCAGAATTCAACGTCACCCTCCCCTCTGTGACGCCCATGTGCCCTAGGATTCTAGAATTCGATGTTGCCCTCCCCTCTATGATGCTCTCCTGACCTATGATTCTAGACGCCCTCGCACCCTAGGATTCTAGAATTCGATGACGCCCTCCCCTCTGTGGCGCCCTCCCCTCTGTGGTGTCCTCTAAATCTAGGATTCTAGAACTCAATGATGCCATTACTGTTATGATGCCCTCCCCGCTGTGACGCTGTCACTACCTAAGATTCTAGAATTCTGTGACGGCCTCCCCGCCATGACTCTCTCGCGACTTAGAATTCTAGAATTCTAAGATGCCCTCCCCTCTATGATGCCCACCCGACCTAGGATTCCAGAATTCGATGACACCTTCCCCTCTATGACGCCCTTCTCTCTATGACTCCCTGGCTGCCTTGATCCCCTCGTGCCCTAGGATTCTAGAATTCTATGACGCTCTCCCCGCTATGACTCTCTCCAAACCTAGGATTCTATAACTCTCTGACGCCCTCCCTTCTCTGACGCCCTCCCCTCTATGATGCCCTCGCCTCCCCTCTATGACACTCTTCCCTCTCCTCATTACGCCCCCTTTATCATTTCTAATGTTTGCTGTACAGGGGGTGTAAGTGAAGGCAGTGTCAGCAGGCCCAGAAAGAGTTTGGGCAGATCTGAATGGGTGGGTTGGATGTGTCCTCTAAAGGACACTTGGGATAGGTATGAGGTGAATGGACCACAGGCCCTGGAAATGCCATCTTCTGCTGTGGCCGTTGGAGGTGACTGCTGGGCTACATGAACCATTAGTGTGATGCAGCGGGTGTTCTTGTGCTGTTGGGTACTCTGTTGAAGTTTTCTTCAAAACCCGTGAAGTTATCAGGTTGGTTGGTAGGTCCCTGTTTTCTGCCGTTAAGATCAGCAGATCTGACTGTAGCAGTTTCAGATTTTTTGGGGTTTTTTTTCTGTGTTTAATAACATATATTGGGTAAACTAAGTACAAAATAAGTCTGTTTGGAGAGATAAGAAGTTCAGAAGACCTACACAGAAAATTAAGGTGCTTCACATTAAGAGACGGATGCTTAATTCACCCATTTGAATATTTCTATTTCTCCTTGCAAAAATCATAATCTGTCTTTATAGTTTATCGACATGAAGCAGAGCTGCCACTGGAAAGTTTGCCTGAAATGTTGGAACTTTCCTCTTTGGGTTGGCTGTACTGAATTTTTTTTTCCCCCCAGCATATCTGTTAAGAGAGTGGCCTTCAAGCTGACGTTGTGCAAGGGAGAATGAATGACTGCAGCTCTTAGTAGGAATTACTCTTTATCTATTCAAATATTTATGTCCTCGCGGAAGCTGATGAGCTGTTCCTGACTCTATCTCAGGTCTTCGCTTACTTAATATTTTGCATTTAAATTGCCCCTTTTTATTTAAATGTTTCAAGGCTTTGGGTACGTTTAAAAAGTTTCCGGAAAAGAAAAGTCTATGAATTGTGCAAGGATTTAAGGTTGTAGAGTCTGGAAAGAGACTTTGAATTTTAACTCTTTTACAATTATGTTTACTAAAAATTTCTTAGGGTAGGGGACAATTTGTATATGTGGCTGCTTTGCAAAGCTGACTTCAGTTTCAGCCTTTAAGGAAACAAAATTGAGAATATTTCTGTGAAGGACAAGTTA
>NW_009259037.1:1754995-1764734 GCF_000687185.1 Egretta garzetta | reverse complement strand
GTTGCTTATGAGTAGGTGTAACTGTATGCAGCATTGATTCAATTTTTTCACAGGGAAAACAAAAAAAAAGCAACAAACAAAGGAGCAAAAGCCCTGTCTGTCTGCAAAATCCCCGACTGCACCCAAATCGTGCTTTGCATTACTGAGGATGCTTTGATTCTCCCGGTCGCATGGCTGGGAAGGGCATCGGCCTGATCTTTTGCACAGGGTCCCCCAAGAAGCCTGGGGTTGCCCTGGAGTTTGGAAGAGGCGAATCTGGGTCGGCTCTCCCTCCTTCACCGCTTCCCACGTGCTGCTGGGCAGAGGAGGGGGCTCAGAAGGACGCCCCGGTGCTGGCTCTGGGCTGCTGCCCGCCCTCTCGCTGCAGTTAGTGGTGACTTTGTGGCTGAAGAACCGGTCACCTTGTCCTTAAGGTGGACGTTTGTCGCGGCTGGCGGAGCGTGTGCATGGGAGAACCCGTATTTTTTTCAGAGTGCAAAGGTCTGTTTCCTTCCGTGAGCTTTCAGGATTGCAAAATAAGAACAATTTAAAAACGTTATTAAAAGGGTATTTTAAATTTGAGGTGTATGCTTCAGCTACTTAATTTTACAGCAAATTGGGAAAACCCCAGGTATTCTGGGACCACGATTTGAGCAGAGCTTTGCTACCATTTATACTGCTTAGTGGACTCAAATACGTTGCAATCAACACATGAAGGTGTAAGAATGGATGAAACCCACGTTCATCCGAGGCTATAAAGGCAGCAATAGTCAATCCCATAGGTTTGAATTTGGGAAGCTGGGATGGCATAAATTACGGCATTCAAAACAACTCAGCGTTTGGTTTTTATAGTTAGTTAACTAAATAGAATTTTTACGGTGTTTATTTTCTATATGTCAGTGTTGGCTGCAGCAGAGCCGGGCATTCGGAGGCCACCTTTTACACCTGATTTTTTTTTTCATGGTGTGAAGTTGTCCAAACTGCAGAGGGGAATTCAAACAGGGATTTGAGCTGACAGATGTTCTGGTTGTCCTTCTACTAACAAAAAAATTTCTTGCATGATGAGCGGTAGTGGGCTGCAGTAACAGTTTGAGAAGTAGAGAGATTAAACTTGTGTTTTTCAAGTATCAGTTTGATTTTAAGAATTACTTGATTAAATAAGGTGCGCAGCATTTGGTACGTGCACGTATTTTTAATATACTGATTTATATTACTTCATCAAGCGCAGTGAGCTTTCCTGGTTTTATTCTTATTTTCTGCTAATTGGTGCATGATAATTATTCCCTTAACCTTTCAGTGTTTAAACGTCAGCTCAGCTGAATCCTAGTGTGATGTTTCAAGTTTAGATAAAAATGCAAATGTTTCCTACCGATTTATTCTTGCATCTCTTTGAAATGAGGGCAGTTGAGCCAGCTGCATCGAATTTACGGGGACTGTCTGATTTGGGCTGTGTTTGTAGGAGGGAGCCGAGCTATTCTCAGCAGGGTTCTTGCGCTTTGCTCCGCTGTTTGCTGTTGCGCGGGGCTTTGGGCTGCTCTTCGGGAGGGCTGAAAAAAAGATGGGCTGCTAGCCGAGTTGGTTCTCTGTGCTTTAAATGCTCTTGATAAAGTAGGTGTGTGTATAAAATCATCCTGTAATGTGACCACAGAGAGCCGGCACGGAAGATGACGTTTCGCTAATGCAAATTCTCTTGCGTGCGCGTGGTTTTTTAATAATCCTTGTCACTTTGAACACACGCTGTGTGTTTCTCGGTATCCGTAGCGTACTTTCTCCTACTCTAATATTAAAGCATTCATTGCTAAAGCCACAGAAAAGTTTTTAAATGAAGACAGGGAAATACATTACAAGCTGCTGAGGTACCTAAGAAGAAAACAGAACAGACTGCCTTAGTCCGCAGGGCTTTTCCAACAGGTTGAATGCTTTATAACCATCGTCTGAAATTAGCTGAGTAATAAAATGTGACCATGGACTGAGGTTTCCGTGTCTCTTAGAGCCTATTTGGGAAAGTCTGTTGTTGCAGTGGCGACAAACACAATAATCTGTAGAAAAGCCCAATGCCGCTTTACTTGTGATAACGCCTTGTGCCATTTTTCCCCTGGATTTTGTGCCAGAGGGGCTGGTTCCATCATTTGGAATGATGACTGCTGCAGACTGGGGCAATTGGAAAATATTGTTTAGGCATTGCTGGAAAGCGTTTTATCCAGCTGCTGACTGGGCCCAATTTGGCTGGGTTGATGAGTTTGAGAATGGCATCCAGGATGATGCTTATTATAGAAGGTAGGTGCTTTGTGTTGAATGACACAAAAGATGGAAATTAACATTAAAATCATGTACAAATTCAGTCAGGTAAAACAAATTTATTGCTTCATCAAACAAAAGAGTTCACAGGAATATACTATATTTGGCAAAGAGATTTTATGCTTAATTTTGAGGCTGGGTGTGATGTCTGAAATGAATGACTTGAGAAAATGACGTTTTTAAATTAGGTGGTTTTGCTTTTATGTAGTACAAAGAGATGAACTTGAATCTTAGACAAAACCTGTAGTACACTATTCAGAATACATTTTGTTTAATTCTTTGCAAACATCATTTGCTCAATCTCATGACAACCTTAAGTTAGTGTTGCAGTTTTCTTAAGCAGCTACTGTAGAGAAGCTTTTGTAACCATTTTTTTTTGACGTTCCTTGTCAGTATAAACCCAAGAATGGGATAAAAGAATTTTCTGTTGTTGCAAGCGTGCTTTGCTGTACTCTGTACTGCTTTGTTTCCATTTACCAGTGACCCAGAGTTATTATCACAGTAGCAATTTGTGGTTTGTATTAATGAAAAGATTGCCCAATACTCTCAACTGTGTAGTAAACAAAAGCAAATTAATAAAACTCCCATTGCTTTTATGTATTATCCAAAATGATATCAGCAATGAGTTTAAGCTCCTTAGCAAGGCTACCCTACCTTAGTTTAGAGTGCTTTCAGTATGACCAAGAAGTGTTTTTGCAGGCAGTGCCTTCTATCGAGTGGCAGGAGGTGGCTGTGGTGCAATATAGCGCCGTATTTTTGGTCCCCTTTTAGCGTAGCTTTGTGCTAATACACCAGGGTGTTTGATTGTGGGAAAATAAAATTTTTGTCTTAAGAGTATCACTTCTCATATTCCACAAACCGTCAGATGTACTAACGGCTACCAGGTGTGCCGAAGCAATGGAGATGCTTACAAACGCAGCGACTGCAGCGTGGCTGCCTGGCTTTGGGACGGAACGCCTTTCAGTTACGTCCCCAAATGGGGTACAAAATATGCTCTAACCTCGTAATGCTTCTGAAACACGTTTCTGAGTGTAGATGCCTTCTTCGTGGCTTGCTCGTATGGTGGATTGGTAACGATTGACAACGATAATCAAAGCAGCTTTTCAAAAGGTGGACTAGGTGGCTTTGGGCACTGGTGACCGAACGCTTACGGTAACGCTGCTTTTCACGAGTGGAGCCAACTCCAGCAAGCTCAAAGGTTTGCAGGAATGGACTCCACTGAGTAGTGGTAGTCTGTCTTTTGTCTTAGTCTGTCTTTTGTCTTTTCCCAATTTAAAACTAGGGAGGGCTTGAAGTGAGCTGGGGTCGGAGGACAGGCTTACATGATGTCCAAGAGGAAACTGTTAGGCGTGAAGAGGGATTCAAGTTGCCTGGGCCCTGGTGGGAGTCCCAAAACTTCCAGGTTGAGGTGCTTACATTTGCCTAATGACATGAAGGAAAGGTGTGTATCTGTCCTCCCATCCCTTCCTGGGAGATAGGTGCCAATCTTCATGAAGAAATGAAAAAGTTGGGAACTTTACTGTAAGGTGGATCCTCCAGGTCATTTTAGAGGTTGGGGTTTTGGGGATTCTTTCTGTTGTTCTCAAAAATAAATGAAGCTTACTCTTATTTTACACAGTTTATATAACCCCCCCCCCCCCCCCCAAAAAAAAATACCAGAAAAAGTTCCTTTCAGAATAAAGTCTTTTCTAAATTGCTGGCTTAGCATAAATTTTTAGTCGCAGAAACTCCTTGAACCTTTGGATCTGAGGAATGCACTGGTTTTCCTCTTGGTAGGTCCCATTCTTTACCCATGCTTGCCTCATCAAACCTGTCTGGAAATGAACCATCAGGCAAAAGAGAGCGGTGGCAGCATGGGCACTGCAATGGACCCCTCACTGCTATTCAGAGGGGCTGCCATCAGGAATAACGCCTCCTCCTAACGCTCTTGGTCATCTCAACCAAGTCTGATGGGTTTCCCCCCAACTGATCCATTGATACAGGCCATCACTGGATTTGTTTCTGCAGCATGAAAAAAAACCCCTGCATTATTTACCTGCTAGCTCTGAAGAAGTTTAGGAAAACGCAGTTAGCTGTTAAGTCATTATAAGCACATCAATGACTTTATCTTAAAGGTTGCAAAGGGTGACTGCTCTAGATAGAGAGGTGGTTGTGATGATTTAAGGAATAAGTTGCAATTATTCTGTGGGACGGTAAAACCTAGGAATTTCGTCCTCTGTATTGGCTGTGCAGAGAACTGTGACCATCAATTATTGCTTAATTTATTCTATTTAAGGCAAAGCTTTGACTTTTCTGGACCTTATTATTTTCACTTAGTGAGTTTTATTTCTTGGCATACTTAATTGCCTTTTTTTTTGTAGTTTGGAAGGGTATCCTTGAAGCACTGCGCTCATCGACTTCACAGTTCAGTAGTTTGTACTGGCAGCTGGTTCGCTTAGTAAGTGTCAGTTGATGGTTCTTTCCATATGTATGTACTTCGGCCGTGGTGTAACGCCTTTCGTACGTAGATAGGGTAATCGTAAAGGGGAAGTTAGAGCGTGTTTGTGTAAGTGCACAGCTGAGGGAATGGTTGTGTGTGGTGAGAGAGAGGAACTCGGGGATGAGATGTAATCTCCAGCCTTCAGTGAGCTCGCGGGCTGACGTGAGCTTGTTGACGCCATGCCCATCCTTGACTCGCATGTGAATCACATCCCAGGAAAAAAAAATAAAAAAAATAATCTCATAATACCCCGAGAGTCAATGTAACAGTGAGCGTACAAAGACGTTTAACTCATTAACAGGAAAATATATCCATTATTCGTATGATGCACCGTCTCGTTTCTGCTTTCTCTGCTTTTCGTTCTTCCCCGTTGCTACCTTGTGTGCTTTGCAGTGTTTAAAATTAATGTTTTTGTAACTTGGTAAGGGTAGTAATGATTTGTCACTCGCTTTCCACAAAGAGAGAAGCTCCTTTGGGCAGTAAAATTTTTATTGCAGCCCAGCTTGAAACTATGTATAATTATTGCCTGAGTATGTGAGACTGATATTTCCAGCTTTGTATCTGTATCTAATGTGATCACATGGCAATTATTGGAAAAACCTCTTTGATTAAAAAGGAGAGAATTAAGGGTTTTCCTTATTGTATCTCCTCTAATGCTGTTTTTGAATTTTCAAGTCTCTTAGGCATCACTGTGTAACTATGAAATTAAGATTTTGCTTTAGTTTGCCGTGTACTTCTTGCAGAGATGAGGAATTTGAACCTTTGTCCAGTGCTGGTCGAGAGTGGAAAGTAATCTAATGTAATTTATTTCGATGGAAAAAAACCAAAACAGATTGCTTATTTGTCTTTTCCTGATGTTATATGAAAAGATGAGAAGAGGTGTTTTTTTTTTTTATCTGTTGAATTTAATATTTCTCACTTACGTATTCAATATCCTGGGAGTTACCAGCATTGCGATTGTGCTACTGCTACAAAAGATCTGCTTTCAAGCTGCACCTTCTAACAAAATAAAATCTACAGTAAGAGCTGCTCTTCTACAACAAAAAGTCATTTTAGTAGACCTCAAGATTACCCAGATACAGATTTAACCATGGGGCTGCAGAGTCTGCTTGTCTGAGCATGCTGTCTGTCTGGGAATTGAGTCAGTTGAAATTGGGAAATATACTTCCACAATTTTCTTTAAATTTTAAGATACTAAACTTTAACTGGTTTGTCCGTAAAGTAAAACCTAGGTTTGCTGATAATTATCGCAGCTACAGGCTTTAAATTGATGTTGTAAAGTTTTACCCGATAGTACTTAATTTAAGTCATTAAAGTGTTAATTTTAATGATTGTGCCAGCACAGTGTGAAATTTTAATTCAAGATATAAGATGCGAGCTCATTTTTAGTATGTGTTACTAAACATTTATTGCTACATGCATTTGAATGATAAGCAAATAAAAACACAGCGATGGCTGCAGTTTATAACTGGTCATTAAGAGTCCTCATCCATCAAAACACATAAGCGTGCGCATAATGGGACCATTTGCATAATTACAGTTATGAGCTTGATTTCTGAGCATGTAAGTAGTCCTTTAAGCATACGTGGAAATGTTTGATGATCAAGCTTGACAGTTTAAATGGACTATGAATAAAAACTGGAACACTCTGAAACGTGCATCTAACCTATGGACGTGTTTGGGTTTTGCTCTTTCAGAAGTGGTCAGCAAGCGCTGGCGAGCGTCCCGCGCTGGCGAACGTCATTTGACAGGTTGCGTTCTCTCCTGAAGAGTTTGTTCTGTAGAAGCAGAATCTGTTAGTGCCTTTTGAAGTCAAAACTTTTTTTTTTTCCCCACTTTTGTGCTATTTCGGTGAACGTTTCAGGAGATGAAAAAAACCACCACCTTGGTTTTTTAATGAACAGCAAACACCAAATAGTATCGACACTGGAAATGCACCTTATTATTTTTTTTTTGAGCAAGTAGTGGTGGGAAACGTAGGGTATTTCCTCAATCCTAGTTGTTAGAGTGGATTTGAGAACAGAATTGAACGTGTCCTATAACAGTCTTGCCCTGCATATTTTGTTTGCTCTGTTGGCAATGTTTCTGTAAGACTGAATATTCACTGCAAAAGAAAGTTGTACATTCACCTTGCAGAGGAATATACGAGCTGATCTGAAGACGAGTGAAGGGTGTGCTTAAGTTTTAATAATGGACTATTTTATTTTTATTATTTATACTAATATTTATATTAATATTTAATATTTTAAATCATGTAATACTTAAAAAAAGTTTGTTCACCTGCTGCAGCCTAGTGTTTTCCTCCAGGATGGGTGACACTTTCAGGGCTATGTTCAGTGCTCACTCGCAGCCGCTTGTGTACACGCTGGAATAGCAAAGCTTATAAAATTCCTAAAGAATCCAGTGGTGCTTTATAATCTAGAGAAAAGAATTGCCTGAATTGGTGCTTTTGGGTGTGATGTTGGACACGGATACAGGCTTTCTTAAACTATCAAACCAAAATCACTTTAATCTGCATTTTTATTGAGAAATATGTAAATTAATAACTGCTTCATACATTATTCAAGAAAAGGCATATTTTGTATCGCTGGTATCTCTGCTAATCTTATCTAAAGATATGCAAATGATTTAATTAAAATAATTATACTGTATAATATACCTGAACTTTGCTCTAAAATAGTACATATTAATCATTAATGCTACTTGTATTTTTAGCTGGAAGGACAAAGTATTTCATTGATAGTAGATTCTAAACTTTTTTTTCCCCCTTTTTTTTTTTTTTTTTTTCTTAACGACTTGGGCCGAGATGTCCCTTGTGACTGTAATCAAACAATTGACCTCGTGCATTCAAGAATGGTGGAACTGGAATTAAAATTACCAGGGTTATAGCAGAAAAGTGTAGCTGTTTGAAAATAGACAAGTGGTTTTCTATGTACCTATGAGGCATCGCTCCTTGAGTGTTTCCCCGTGGCTCTTCCAACTATTAACAACTGCTGCTGAATGCAATTTTTCTGTCTCTTGAATTCCTCTGACCGCGGAGTTGTGTAGTTTACTCACGTGGTCCGTCATGGACTTCAGACTAGAAAAGTATTGATTAAAAAAGAAAAGTAGGAGGGCTTGTCTTCTTTCTAACGCAAAAGGATTGGGAGCACACGGCGCTCTCATCGATGGGAACCGCAAACGCTAATCGCTAAACCCACAAACAGAAACGCCTCGTATGGGGAATGGATCGTTCCCCCTTCTGAGGCCAAACTAGGTCTGTAATCAAACCATTTGATAGTCTCAATAAAACGCAAAGGAAAGCAAAATAAGTCCGGCTGTGATTGATATTTGAATTACTGTGGGTTTTCTTCTAGTCTGGTGCTCAGTGGATGCAAGAGCTTGAGGAACCTCAGTAAGAATAGTGCCTGTGCATGAGCTAGTAAGGTTAAGATTAAAACCAAAGGCTTTGGCCTTAGGGGTTCTTAGGTAGAACATTTTCTTGTCTATTATTTGAAACAGGGCATTTAAATCCATTCGCAAGTGAAGAAAAAAACCCCCAACTTTACTGCATTGAAATTACTGTTTGTGTAGACCAAGTGATTTTTACCCATGGTGTTACTAGAGGTCCATTACATATTGTCTAACCCACGGCATGATTGCATTAAATTGCTGGCCAGTAATTATTAATTACTGGATTTTTGCTCAGGATGCCTGTAAGAGAATGTTTGCTGCAGAAATAACAAACTACTAATTGCTACAAAGAAATGGAAAAACAAACTTAGTTAAAATGACTACGAATAGTTAAAATCTCAAACATCTGTTTGTATCTTCTGAATCCTTCCATTATCTACTGTGAAATGGAGAGACAACTGCAAGTTGAAGGGGAATTAGAAAGAACTGCAGTTTCATGAGTGGCTACCAAGAATTTACTGCAAGGAAAAATGAAAATTGTGCATTTTGCTTTCAATTTTAAGTAGTGGAGGTTAAATTAAACCCAAACAACTGCAGCATGGCTGAGGAGGAGGAGGAGAAGGTGCTTCTTCAGCTCTACAGAAGATGGGGAAAAAGTGGTTAGAGGAGCGTATCTTAGTTGTGTACTGAGACACCAAGAGGTTTCTAGAACGTGTTAGAAGGAGCTTACAAGTCTCTTAATTTTGGTGTATGTTGTCAGTTGTCCCAGCTTACTAATCTTTCGTGCCTCTTTCTTCTGGTTAAATCTGTTAAATCTAGAAATTTCATTGAGTTTCAGTTTAGGTAACTTACCCCCAAAAGAATATGCTAAGAGCAAGGCACAGGGTTCAGCTGAAACCACAGATTATAGCTAAGCCAAAGCAACCTGCTCCTGCGTGAGGCTCGTCCTGCAGCCTTCACATCACCTTTAAGAATATATGAATTTCAGTCTCGTTTATTTGTTGTTTTTTTATTTTTTTTTTTTAGGGGGCAGCACTTAAATACTTGCCAGCTATTGTCAATGATGTGAAATTAGTATTTGATCCAAAAGAACTCAGGTGAGTAGCGTTAATGAAATGTGTAGCGTGAACTTTATCTAGATCTCTAGTTTACATGCATGTATGCACACACGTATATAAAAATATATACAGAGGCAATGAAACATGATGACCTGAGAACTTACAGCACTTTGGTTTTGCTACGTTTTTCGCCTTGCAAATATTTTTAGGGCTACACAAATAACCTGTAACATGTACAGCATCAAGGTCTCATAAATGTCTTGACAAACTTTGCAGTCCTCTTGAGTACAATCTTGTCACAACAATTTGGTCACCACAACCCCAGGCAGCGCTCCAGGCGTGGGGCAGAGGGGCTGGAAAGCTGCCCGGCGGGAAAGGAGCTGGGGGGGTTGGTCGACAGGGGGCTGGATATGAGCCAGTAGGGTGCCCAGGTGGCCAAGAGGGCCAGCGGCATCCTGGCTTGTATCAGGAGTGGTGTGGCCAGCAGGAGCAGGGCAGGGACCGTGCCCCTGTGCTGGGCACTGGGGGGGCC
>NW_009259037.1:1749022-1754796 GCF_000687185.1 Egretta garzetta | reverse complement strand
TAACAGCCGGGCAGAGGCGGTGCTGAGGGCCAGGGTTTGGGGGTGGGATGGCAGGGGTAGGGGAACGGTTGGGCCTGATGATCTAAAAGGGCTTTTCCAGCCTAAACAATTCTGTGATTCTATGACTGTAATGAGACAGCAAGAATTATTAATCAGGCAACTGGTATAAAAACTCTTAAGCTGTGTACTTGATGCTTCGCTCTTTCAAGTATAAATTTAATGCAAGTAATAACTGGTTTTGTTCAGTGAACCCTATTGCTGGATTGGCATCTCAGTAGCTCATAAATGCAAGAGTGTTGTTAGTAAATAGAAGGGGTAATAGGAAGATGTTTTAGAACAAAAATAATAGAGAAACCAAATCAAAACTAATTTTTCAGGAGAACTTTTAACTTTAAAGAGAAAATAATCTTTTTCACAGCACTATTATAGGATGTTTAAGTTGAAAAAAACAGGTTTTTATCTAATCTGATTGCACAAACCCTTCTATATATTGTCTGTTTTCATTTCTTTGTTCTGGGATGTCAGAATGAGGAAAAGAAGGGTAAAGTAGAAATAAAAAAGGTAAGTATCATCTTGGTCTAACATCCCAGTGGCACGAGGAACCTGGCATTTAGCTTCTGCTTGCCTGTGCTGTGAACTTCTTTACATGTACACCTACGCTTCCTATGGGCGTAGGGAGTACATGTTTGTAGAGTTTCTGGACTAAATCGTAACTTCGATATGTGATGGAAAATATACCAAATGGAAAATACCAGGATTTTGCCCGTTTTACCCCAAACACTACAGTTTTTCTGTCATTTCAAGTATTTAAACTGAGATTGAATAATACTCAGAAGTGAAGGCTTAATGGAGAAAACAACCCCCCAAGATTTTAGGAAGGGATGCAAAATTACGGAGAAGTCTTTTAAAAATCTGTATTATGTGGGAGCTCTGCTGCAGAGTGTCCTGAAATGTGTGGTTTGGGGGTTGTTTTTGGTGGTGGTGGTGGTGCTGAAAGCTTTTAACATGAATTAACCCTTTTTAAAAAAAAACAAAAAACATTGGCTTATAAGGTCATGTATTATTCCATTAATGGTATGTAATGATTGAAGTAAGGTGACAATAGCACAGACCACTGAAATTTGAATCTAAAACCTTAAATCAAACATGGGAAAAGAGTGCAAAACTGAAATGAAAGGGAAAGGGCAAAAGAAAAGGCACAAAAACCTGAACAGACGTATTAAAGACAATTCACATTTCTCTCTAAAAGCCCTTTAAGATCATCAGGCCCAACCGTTCCCCTACCCCTGCCATCCCACCACTAAACCCTGTCCCTTAGCACCTCGTCTGCCCGGCTTTTAAATCCCCCCAGGGATGGGGACTCGACCCCTTCCTCTCTAACTCTAATGTTTGGGAAAAGAAATGGGTTTGCTTGTCCAAAAGTACGTAGTGGTTTATCTCATTCTGTGTTTTTTATGTATTTTGGAGAGAGATGAATATATTTTTACTTGTCCCTTTGTACGTAGCAAACTCTTTACTGAATTCATCCTGAACGTTCCCGTCAGCCGGCTGACAATCCAGAAGCTGTACTGCTTGATCGAGATCGTTCACAGTGACCTCTTCACGCAGCACGGTGAGCAGGACCTTTGCGACCATTACATTGTCACATTATTCATTGTCTCCAGCCCTCTGCTAGTGCAAGGTTTGTCCTTGCTGCCGAACGCGGTGGGGGTTGGAACCAATTAAGGATGTTCCGTTAGGAGGACAAGAAGATTTAAAATAAGTGAGGAAATGCTAATTGACACTTACTGCGGGTTATAGATCACAAAGAAGTGAAAGCAAAACCTTGTAATTTTTAATTTAAAAGGGCACTAAGCATCCCGTGTTATTGGCATGTGTTATAACTTGAACTGTGATGTATTTTATCAAAAAATATGAACTCAGCTTTTGTGTTCAGTGAAGTTCTATGGAGAAAATGGAAGGTTTTGATGTCCTTTCTTTCCGAAGCATCATTCTCTCCCTTAAAGCTGTCCCCTAGCCAAAGTAAAACAACATAGAAACCTTTGATAGTGTGCTGTTCCATCCATGCTTTCTTATTTTCTCTTTTTACATTAGTGGGCCAGTGAAAGGTAAGTCCAAGCACTTGTCTTGCAGATTTCTTCATTTGAGGGGAAACATTTTATTCTTTTTCTAGATGACTGCAGGTTAAACTAACCTACACCAAGTGTTGATGTGCTGTCAAAAGTTAATGAGGGAGAAAATAGGCAATGGCTCAATGAGAAGGGAAATCTGAAAGGATTCTTCTGTCCGATCAAAAATGCTGGGACCATGTGATGCAAAGTGCTGATAAAACAAATTTTTCTGGTTCCAGTTTTAAAAATACTCTTGGTGGATTGGCATTGGACTTGGCAGGTCTTATACCAGATCAGGTAATGTCTAACCACAGATAGGTAACTTCCGCTGGATCCAGTAACTTTTATTTTCTTCCAGTTAGCAAACAAGGATGAAGCCAACCCAATCTCTGCTGCAATCTGTTACGCTCCTTAATTTCACCGAACTGTGTGTGTTGGGTGGGGTATTGCATGGGTCTGGTACTGACAACTGTGGGATTAAGTACTGTGGCTCTTTCCCCTTCATTCCACCTGAAGTTTTCTTTCTAATTTTGCACAAGTAGTAGTGACGAACAATGTTCAAAGAACGAGCTTTACATTTTGGTGGCACTTTCTATTTAGACTGAGTTTGCGGTAGGGTTATTCTCCCAGGTTTATGATTTATAACAGGTACCTGTGAAATTATTGGGTCTACATGATACATGTTACATGCAAGTTTAAACCTTAAACTTCGGGCAGAAAAAAGAAAGTCTAATGAGAATTAAGACTGGAAGATACAGAACCTGGAGACTCTGAACCTCTCAGGAAAGAGATAGAGCTTTTCCATAAGGAAGCCCTCAGCAGAGTTACAGCCTCACCTGAGCAACAAGGCGTAACACGGGTTGTAAATTTACTTCCTGCAGTTGTGGATGGTGATGAAGTAAGAATAAATCTCTAAAAACCAGAGTCTACCAGCTACGTCATCATGTACTGCACCAGCAAGTCCAAATGCAGTTCAGCTTGATCTTCGCTTTCGAGATCTTCTTTTGAAATTATTCAGCCCTTATGAGCCACATCAAATGATTTTATTCTGAATTGCAGGGTTTGCAAGAATAAAAAAGGAGGAATGCAGATGGAGTTGCTGGTATTGGGGCTTGGGTAAAATGGTACTAGTCTCTCTGAGACCATTTTAATATTTGCTCTTTCAGATACGTACATCAATGTTACTCCATTCCATCATTCATTCTCAGCTCGCTGTCTTTGGGTTTTGTTTTTCTTCTTCTCATTAATTTTTCCTTCTCCTGGCTGCTTTTAGATTGCAAGGTCTTTGGGGCAGAAGTTGGTGACACAAGGTATTATACTTGACTGTCTTGGATAGGAGGAAATTGAGATAAGTCAGATAAAACAAGAAATTATGACTATAAAAAGCACTCCTAAGGAAGGCTATAGGGGCACATTGTGTATTTACTATATTAATCTTTAACTTCCCTTATTCAATCAATTTCATTTTCAGAGGTGGAAGGAGAAATTGTGCGTGGCCAATTTTGTTTTTTAAACCTCTCAAACTCAGCTGTTTGGGTTGCAGTGAATGGTATAGTCCAACGTTATTCTCTTTGTGGAGCTCCTGAGAAATTTAAATTAATCCATTTTAATAGCAGGGTTGTTAATCTGAACTCAGTCCAGTTTTGTTGACAGAACAGTACCATGTAATGGCTTTTGGATCTAATCATAGAATTGTTTAGGTTGGAAAAGCCCTTTAAGCTCATCAAGCCCAACTGTTCCCCTAACCCTGCCATCCCACCACTAAACCCTGTCCCTAAGCACCTCGTCTGCCCGGCTTTTAAATACCCCCAGGTATCAGGAGGTTCCTAACGAGGGGTTTTCATGACACTGGCTGTTAAGAACGTCTTAAATCTAACGTGCTTCGGTTGAGTTGCGATGGAGATTGGCGGCAGGCGCGCTGCTCGCGCTGCCCAGCTTGGCGTGTGTGGCACAGTCTGCCCGCACGGGCCGCTCCTGCCACCCCGCTGCCGTACCAGGGCGGTGCTGTGCACGAGGGGACGGAGCCTGGCGCTGAGCAGGACTCGCAGGCTCGATGAGCGTGGGCGCCTCGGCGCTGCCCTCCCTTCTCTGTGGTTCTGTGTGGCCTCGTATAGGTACGGATTTATTCTGTGTTTGTTGATGAACAAAGCATTATCTTAAAAACTTCTCTTGCCACTGATAATTCTCTGTAAAGCTTGTGTCTGGAGAGCCAGTTGTGCTGGGAACCTTCCATAAACACTAAAATTCACTTGCAAATAAATTAAACACCTAGCCACAGCCTTTGTTAAATTGAGATCTATTTTTTTTTTTCTTGCCTTGTTCTGTGGGTTTCAGTTCTTATTACTAAAACTTAGTTTGACTGCCTCTCCTCCCCCTGATTGAGTCAATAATGTTTAACTGATAGGCAATACTTCCACAGAAGTATCCAACTAATCCTGTATCATACTGCAGAAATGAGATTTTGTTTTCTAAAAGCAATATTCAGTACAGGATTGTGGAATGGATGGAAAGTTGTGAAACCTACAGAAAATCAAACAGCATTTCATTGGTGTATTTCTGTTGGAGAAAAATGCTCTAATTCTGTGCTTGGAGAGGTCAAGGAAGATTTATTTGTGTCTCCAGAGGACTTAAAATTCAAAATACATAACTTTTGAAGGATTTGGAGGTGAGAGGGGTGGGTGTATGAAGTAATTTCCTAAAGCGTTGGGCTTGAAGAACGATGTCAAGTGGTGGATGGTTGAATGGTCTTTACGAAATCTGGAGTTTGGACCTTGGATGAGAATGTAGCATGGTGTTGTGGTTTGTATATCTTCAAAAAAGGAGGTAAAATATAGTTTTAAAATTCGTTCACTTCTTTTCTGTTTGTCGCGTGCCATTTACATGTTTCCTTCTGAAATTCAAGGTACCTTTTCTCCTTCGTAGAACTTGTAGTTATTTTTAAGTGCGTTTTTTTTCAGTCCCCGCTGGAAAAACCTGTATGTTCTTTAGGCTTTGGTGGGTTTGTCCTAACAGTGGCTCATAATTGATCCAAAGGGAGAAAGAAAAGTCAGTATGTAGGTAGCCAGTCAAAGCAGTGGTAAGCAGAATGTGCGTATCTGCATATATGTATTGGATAGGAGAAAAAATAGCTAGGCACTTCAAGGGGCGTATTTTTCCAAGCTTGTGGTTATTTACAGAGGCCAACAAGTAGAAATCATCTCTGTGTATAGACTGAATCTGTATCAGATCTTCGTGCTTCTGGTTGCTGTCCTTGAAACAACAAATATTCGAATATCACTGAGAAGAAAAGATCATCCTATCAAAGACCGCTGCTTCTGCCCGTTTTCGGGGGTTACATTCATCAAGTTCAAGGCCTGTTTTGCACATCTTGGATGATCTGCCTTTTATGCCCCCCCATGTTTGTATCAGTAATGTATTACAGCTTTGGCAAAATACATGTGAATTTTCTTCTGGCAAAGCATAAGGTTGCATCTTGTTTGTCTCAATCATGGAAAATAATCCCTAACGTGATGATGCTCGATTGCTTTTTTTGTTTTTTTGTTTGCACCATAGGCCTGGGTTATACATTGGTTTCATGAAATCATAGAATCGTTTAGGTTGGAAAAGCCCTTTTAGATCATCAGGCCCAACCGTTCCCCTACCCCTGCCATCCCACCCCCAAAC
>NW_009259037.1:1738574-1748623 GCF_000687185.1 Egretta garzetta | reverse complement strand
CCCTGCCCTGCTCCTGCTGGCCACACCACTCCTGATACAAGCCAGGATGCCGCTGGCCCTCTTGGCCACCTGGGCACCCTGCTGGCTCATAGTCAGCCCCCTCTCGACCAACCCCCCCAGGGCCTTTTCCGCTGGGCAGCTTTCCAGCCCCTCTGCCCCACGCCTGGAGCGCTGCCTGGGGTTGTGGTGACCCCAGGGCAGGACCCGGCCCTTGGCCTTGTTGAACCTCATACAGGTTTAGTTTTCGTTCACTTTCTTATGTCAGGAAACACTTCACTGGAAGGTCACTGAAAAGGTCATTTGGTCATGGCTGTTGCAGAAGTTCTCCATGGTGCTTAGCCAAACTATTTCCCAGGCCTAATTCACAGCAATGTTCTAGAAGTGCAACCTTTAGGAGTTTTTTTGAAGAGCTTTCCCGAGCTCTCTGTGGATGATTTATCACGTTTTTGTGTGTATATGTTGCCCAAGTAGTGCTATCAGCAGGATAAAGGGCAGTTGTGAATGGGGAGATTGGCAGTCTCTCCTTTGGAGGAGTTCATTTGACTCTGTCTCATGCCCTGATTTTGGTAGAGAAGAAAATTATCGGGCAGAAGTCCTTTGCATAGGGGCTGGATGCTTCTGTAGGGTCTTTGAAACACGCCAGTGTTCATCTCTGCTAGCTGGGATGCCGCTTTTTGCATGCAGTAAAGCATTTTAAATTGTCAGTGATTTAACATCCTGATTTAGCAAGTTATTTGATTTTAAGACTTGAACAGAGCCTTAAATGTACTCGTAGACAAATATGTATATACTGTGCTCAGTGAGGACAGAAGTATTTCGGTATGTTCTTGCGTATGCCGTACATATGTAATATTTTACATATGTACATAAAGTATTATGTATGTATCTTTAAAGAAAATCTATATATGAATATATAAAACTATATAAAATAACTATATATGACCATATAGAAGTAAATGCATGTATAAATAAGTAACACTTCTTACCCCACCACCATAATTCCCATAGATCTGTTACGGTGCATGCAAAATCTTCTTCTGTCTGTGTAAAGCAGCAAACTTTGGGTGAGGTGAGCCCTGCATCTCTTCCTTTCGTGTCCCTCTCTGCTCCAAAAAGCCCCCACCTCAAACCCCGAAGCAGAGGAAGCATTTCTTTAGATGAGCACCTGAAACGATTCAGTGTTGTAAAAGTCCCCTGTGAGCGTATGTCCAATTACAGGTACGAGTTTAAAAATTACTGTGGAACAGTTTTATAATAACCCAATGCACGTTTTCAGTTCTAAATGGGTGACTACTCGTGGTTGGTAGTTCAGTGAAGTGTCTTATCCTTGCAAATGTCAGAATTTTGGTTTCATGTAGTGATTTATCAGATTTGTTTTGTCCCATAGAGTTGTTTGTATTCTCTTGTCGATTTGTTTTACAAATGACTTCCAGCTGATTACCAAGTGAGCTGTGTGGCTGCTGTGTTCTTAAATAATTAGGAAATCCAGTGATTTCTCTATTAGGAAATTGTTGGTCTATTAAATACTAGTAGACAGCATATAGCATTTATAGGAGTTCTTATTGTTTAATTGTGAGTCAAATGGCAAGCTTTGTCTCCATGCTGTGTAGGGGAAGTGAGGTTACTAAAAGTAAGTTTGGGGGTTTTTTGGCCACGTTAACTAGATGAACCATAAAATCAAGAAATGTATTTGTCAGTGTCCCTCCGAATGAAATGTTTCTAAATTGACAAGAATTTATTGCGTGTATTTAGCTTCAGCATAGTTCCTGTGTCAGTGTTTCATCTCAAGTCTTTGCTTGGATGCTCATAAGTTGATAATGCCTCCTGAGCATCCTTTTGTAAAGATTAATATTTTATTCTCATTGCACATTCCTCTGACATTAATCATTGTGGGTTGGACTTGAGCGGTAGAGAACAGATGTCGAATTATTGTTGTCTGTAATCATTGTGCATCATACTCATGAGCTATCTTCAGAGCTGGCTTTTGAGCAGGAGACTAATGTTATAGACTATAGATTTATCAAGGTTGGCCATTAATCAGGGCTGGGAGGTGTTTGTGACAGGCAGGCTGATGAAGGTTAACCTTTCCTCTTCTGTACTTCTAAGTAATCAAGATACAGTTGATCAACCCAGTGTTTTTCAAAATAGTTTATAGCAAAGGATGCACTTAAAATCTTATCTCCTCATAGAGCGTATTACCCTAGTACTCGATTTGTTTAAAAATTTATAGAGATATTTGTGCGTGTGTTGGTGGGTTCATCTTTGGAGTTTGTTGTCTACTAGCTCTTGTGTTTTAATAGAGGTATCTAGAAAACCTTAAAACGATGGAGTTGTTCCAATAGCTGTTTCTGCTGCAGGTCAAAGTGGGGCAGTGGACAATGTTCAGTGGGACAAAGAATCGCAGAATTCTTTAGGTTGGCAAAGTCCTTTAAGATCATCAAGCCCAACCGTTCCCCTACCCCTGCCATCCCACCCCCAAACCTTGGCCCTCAGCACCGCCTCTGCCCGGCTGTTAAATCCCCCCAGGGCTGGGGACTCGACCCCTTCCCTGGGCAGCCCCTGCCAGTGCCTGGAAGATCCAGCCCCAAGGGGAAGACATTTTTGCTAGTGTCCAATCTAAACCTGGCCTGGCACAACTTGAGGCCATAAGGGTATCGGTCTACCTGATGGGGTCCACTGGAAGCGACTTTGCAGCGAAGGAGCTGCGGAGCTAGGGCTCAGGACCTGAGCCCGCTCCATGTACCCTTGCACCGGTGAGAGCCAGCTGCATGCTGCCCCATCCGAGCAAGAGCCTAGGCAGTAGGGCTTGGGAGGTTGTCCTGATATCCTGCAAGTAGGTATTTAAAAACTGCAAGAGAAAGGAAAAGTATCTAAAAATAATCTAGTAAGTAAGTACGATTTTATGACCTATTCAGATGCTGAGTATCGTGAAGCACCTTTTGGTTTTAGGCATAGTTTTCGTCTTTCCCATTGGCAATATTTATTCTTTTTTGCTTACTTCAAAGTAAGCTTTATACAGGTGTTTCTGCCTTAGCATAAAACTTCCTTGGGTAAGAAGAGGGCCAGGTAATTTTCAGAAAGACTTCACAGTCCTGGAGCTTGCATGGTTCTTGGAGGTGCTGGTGTTTGTGTTTTGGTTTGGGTTTTTTTTTAAATCTGGGTAGGGTCTGGATCTTTTTATCCCAGCAGACCTGGACACTTTATTTTATCCTCCCATGTTTATAACCTGCCACGTTTTATCCTCCCATGTTTATAACCTGCCACAGCTACACAGCACACGTTCACAACTCGCTGTGGAGGAAGGCAGAGGGCCTGTAGGGTGGTGACTGAGGAGCGTCGCCAGGTCTACCCAAGGGAACTCTACTCTTTTATATAGGTTGTGTAATTCCGAATGAAGTAGTATGACAAATCAATTAGTTTTTCCTTTCTCAGAAATTCAACTTGAATACCTTCCCTATTGATTGGAGCGTACTCTGGACAAGCTAACTCAAAGGTGACATAGCTGCAATTTTCGCCTTCTGCATGCTCGCAGATATTAAATTGATCTTTGACCGTTCTCTACTAGAGGGGGGTTAACGGGGACGTGAAACATTTTCAAATTAGGGGCCTTTGTAAGTTATTAAGGATTGATTCACCTCGCAGGCTTTACAAAGGTGTGTTCGTATGTCTTTGCGGGAGCACTTAGCAACTGGGCGTCGGGGTTCTTTCTCTCCCCTGCATTTGGTGAAAGGAGCATGCTACACCGCTGTTTGGTGGGTTTTTTCCTTAATCTGCTCTCTTCTTTCCAGGTCAGTCAAAACCTAAGGTAAGGAGGTTTCACAGATGTGGAGGCACAGGGCTGCAGTTGCAAAGCTTTTCTGGGGCAAACAGACTGGGCTGAAGTGAGCCCTTCGTTGGGTTGAAATTTGTATAGAAAATTAGTGCTTAATTTTGACCTGCATCCATCTGGCGATTCCTGCCGTGCAAGAACAGTCTGAGTACTTGAGCAAGGAAGGGAACGTTTTTTGGGGTAGGAGTGAGTAGTTAAGGGCTGGAGCAGTTCAGAGGCAGAAGTTTAAAGCAAATATAAAATGGCGATTATACAAAAGACATGGTGAGCCAGTGTCGGGGAAACCTTCTTTATGTAACGGCTGGATCTTCACTCCCAATTTCTTTTTTCTATTCAGTGGGGTGCTGTGGTTTGGGTTTTTTTTTAGCTGAGGTTATGCATTTGAAATACGTGACAGCAAACTATCCTTTTAAAGGCATATATATCATTGTCTACCATATTAGGGTAGTTGGGAGACTTCATTTTTGTATAAATAGCTTTAGATCACTTAATGAGCATCCTGGTAAATAAGCTTTTTCCTTGAGGTCAATTCTGTTTAGCCATTTTTTTCGCAGAGATGACCACCTCCTTTCACTTTTAATATCACTGTAGATTTATGATAATATAGTGGTAAACAAATACCAGGAACTTCTAATGAAGATATTTCTCTGCTATTGGATTTGGATCTTTTGTAATCCAATTCTCTGCTACCTAATGGAAACGCATAGGAGGGGATGTGACGAAGTCACGGCTAGGTGTGTTTCCCCATGTAAATACATTGCAGGGTCTAATGTCTATTTCTTGAGGCAAAAATTTCAACAGGCACACCATGATTTTTCTCCTTTTTCAGCTATAAAGAAGGAGGTTAAATGTCCAAGAAGCAATTATATAGAAAAACTCCGCATTGAAGAAACTAACTCTTCGAAGTACTTTCTTCGAATGAGAGCCCACTTGTGTATTCCTAGTGAACACGTACTTAACGTGAGTCACTTGAGACTGAAGAATGTTTCTCTTGAACTACGAGAAGTTGGGTGTGCTTATACACTGTTATTTCTCATCCTCCATGTGTGAGCTTACAAGGCAGAATGAGGGTGCTGCTGTTCCAGTTCCTCTCTAGCATCTTGTTGAGATCACAGAATCATGAAATGAAGATATTTCACAGATATGAAGATATATAGAGATGTTCTCCAGCAGTTGGACCTTACGGCATGGGCTGAAGGCTTCTGGCAGACTTTGGACAGAGACTGTTTCCCTATGATGTCCATCTTTGCTTCATCCATCCTGTTCTCTTACCTCTTTTTAGTAGGAAAAGCAAGTCCTCTTCAGCTCATACCTTATCACTGAGGGTCATCAAGTGAGAAGCAGTTTTCACCTTGGCACTGAGTTTTTAATGCCTTTATCAATTTTTCCAATGCAAGTCAAAACACACCACCATAAGCATGTGTTGATTTCTTCATCCTTGGCACCCCTTTGCCTCCTAGCTGTCAGTTTTGTTCTGGTACCTGCAGTGCATATTTGAGCTCAGTTTTCACTATGGGGGGATTTTGAAGAGGGCGCCTGTGTGGGGCCCATGCAATGTGGTTGGGTACTCTGTTATGATGCTACCTTCTACAGCACTGACACTGCAGTGCGGCATCTCCTAAACGCTGACAGGAATCATCAGGAGTGGTCGAGGGTGGAAGTCCGTGTTCTGTCTCTCGATGTCTCTTCAGCAAAAGACGAAGCCCGTCAAGGTACTTAATTGTGGTGAATCAAAGCCAGGGTCACCATCTTTTGGTGATGCAGATCATCACCATCCTTTGAGCTACAGGTATTTGCTGTAGCTTCTCAGCCCCAATTTGCTGCTCATTCTGTAACTCCAGCCTATCCTGACTGCTTCGGGGTGCCAGTTATGTCCGCTGCAGAAGGACAGAGACCAAATGTGTATCAATAAAGGGAATGTTTGGTTGCAGATGGAGCTTCTGCTGTTGAGTAGCCCTCTACTGCTACCAAGAGGAGGCTTCCCAGTGCTGAAAGTGTTACTTTGAACTATTGATCTCTTGGCTTCTCAGGAAGGTGTTGGGTATAACACTAAATCAGTGCTTTCACGTTGCAATATGGGGTCATCCCCTCTTAATTGAGATTAATTTCCAGTTTTCATTTTTTAATCTTGTGCCTCCTGCTGTGGTCTGTATGTTACTCACGCTCTTGATGTTGGGGTGGTGATGCTTAGTGGTCCAGAACCATTTAAAATCCTCTTAAGTAAAGACTTAATTGAGTGCTCATGAGCATTTCTGAATGTTCCAGGGACTTCAGCTTTTGTGTGAAGATAATCTCTAAGCAATGATATAGTCATTAAGGGCTGCCATGAAGCCTCCTCTTGTGAGTCATCCATATGCCATGAAGTCCAAGCAATTTGGGTAATATCACTAAAAAAAAAAATGTCAGTGTGTTATATCTTTTGTGTGGCTGTCAAGAGCTTCATCCATATTTTCCCAGGTACTGTATAATTAGAGATCTCATGAGCCAACAGCCAATGTAGCATTTGGCAACATGAATTCTTCAGTTGTTTTTTCAGAGATTGTCGGCCAGGTGGCTTTTATAGCACAAGGGCAACTTTTTGGAGTGACCCATGTTGTGATAGTGTATGCCCGAAAATAAAAATTTCTTAATGCTAACTGTTGTTTTTCAGGATACTTGGTTCACGTGCATATGCACGTGTGGCTGTGTTGCTTTCTGTCTGTCTTACGCTTCTGACTTCTTTGAGCAGGGTGAAGTAGCTGGAAAAGTCCCATGGGTTTCTTCTGTTCCTGTTTTACAGTATTATTTAGAGGAGGTGGAAAAATACCAAAATGCTCTTAACTCCTCCTTGTCCCTTCCTCCTTTCCCTCATCCCCCAAATTTAGTACTATTCTGATGGTATATACACTGTGGAATTTAATCATCATTATTTCTTCTTAAATAAGTCAGGCTCTGATGAACAAGAGTAACCAGTTCCCCTCCTCTGGGCATGGATTTATTTGGGGGCTGGGAACCGGGGAAAGGATTTTAATTTCTCTCTTTACTGCTTTTGCAGATAAAGCATTCATGCTTCTTGTCGCAGGCTGTGGTTGGTTTTGGCTGATGCCCGCGTAGAGAAGGGAGGTGCCTCTGGCTGTGCCATCTCTCCTGAAGGAAACAGAGCGTGGGCCGGGGTTAGGAGTGAACCCTGGGTCCCTGCCCTCCTTCTGGGCAAGACAATTTGCAGGTTATATCTTAATTGGATTGATTAGCTCAGTGTGGCCTGTTGGTAGGTTTAGGAGTATCAGTCTTTGCCTTATTGCCTTTACATTCTTGACTTGAGCCAAAATGTTGAGCTGTGTCATCTAGTTCCATCTGCCTCATCTTCCTTCTCTGTAAGTCCTGTGCTCGCCTTCCACAGGCCACTACATCTGCATTCCCGCATAAGGTATTTCAGCAGCATTTTTTGAGCTATAAAAGACCACGTCATGCAGCTGTGAACGTTCATCTGAATAGCATCATACATCTCAGTGGACCACGTTTGGATGGTTAGGCTATGCTGTGTTGGTAACCAGTGCAGGTGAGGTAAAGGGGCTTCAGTAAACCTTGCCGAGACTCAACCAGTTGAGCAAGCGGGCAGCTACGCATGTAGGCGATGCTTTGTGTCGTGCGGTGCGGTGGTGCTGGATAGGTCCAGTTAACCCCTGTTTTTAAGCAGAGGCAGTTAACGCCAGTGAGACCCCTCAAGTACTTTGCTGAACTGGGGCTGGTGGTGGGCGGCGTGGGTGCCGAGCATTCTTCACCAAATAACTTCATTTTCACTTGCTTATAACTTCTTCGGGTTTTTACGGTTTTGGTTGAAAAGCAGGCGACTGGAAATCTGGAAATTGCCTTCTTTTCCCCAATTTTTTTGTTTTTAATCTTATGTAAGCACTGAAGCAGATTGGCTATTTCGGCAGTGCTGTGAAGTTATTTAAAGCTGTGTATGTAACCTTATGTTTTGTGTGCAGACTGCAGGGAAATCTTGCTGCCAACAATGACAGATCAGCTGAAGTATCACTTGGAAAGACAAGAAGATTTGGAGGCTTGTTGCCAGTTGCTGAGTAACATCCTGGAAGTGCTTTACAAGAAAGATGTGGTTAGTATCGTACGGTTCTGTGATCATTAGCGCTTAAAAGAAAGGGATCTTAGTAGAATGAATTAAACAGGTAACTCCTTACGGCTTAGAGCTTTCTTTTTTTTTTTTCCCTGCCCTAACCAATCTCTCTTAAAGTCTTCTTTTTAGATACCCAGTGATGAAGATGTGTGGTGTGACATCTCAGGATGTTTCTTACTGTGTCTCAGGCACATGCAATACAGCACGGTTATCCAGTAACGCTTTTCCAGACACTAGTTAGATAGCAAGTAAATAGATATTCTTAGGAGTTTGACACTTCCTCTTACATGGTGCCTAGCCTCTGCCAGGTAGAAAACATTTGGGGTGTTTTGTTGTATTTTTGGTTTTTTTTTTGTTTTGTTTTGGGGTTGGTGTTTTGTTTTTTGTTTTGTTGTTCCCCATGAGCATTTTGGGAAATGCACGTTTGAGTTGTATTGATACCAGCCAGACCAGCCTGAAGGCAATGTGTGTGTTCATATGCACACGTATATATATAAGATACATATTATATGTATGAAAATATATATGTATGAACACTTCTATGAAACTTTTGTTGACACAGCAAACTTGCTCAGCTGTTTGAAGCGCCACTGAAAGTTAGCTAGTACAATTCTCCACCTCAATAAGAGAGAACCTCAACTGGAAAGTGGTGGCTTCTGCGTGAATATTGTAACTGGCGTAGTCGTCTTACCCATTCAGAATGTAAACGCACGAGACGGTTGCGCATGAGAACCTGTGCGCTGCCCTGGGCTGGGATGCAGATGTGTGGCTGGTGTAACAGGCCCTTTTTTGTCTTCTCTTGACTTCACACAAATACGCAAGTGTTGCTGCGTTGCCAGAGAGCTGCAGTGATTTGATGCTCTCTTAAAAAGTTGAGGCTGAAGAGGCTGCTGCCTGAACCTGCAGTCCCCTGCTGAATCATACACTAATTTAGTTGGAAAGGACCTCAGGGGTCAGCCACTCACGTCCTATCTAGCATCTTACTTGACTGTGTTTTTTGGGCTCGTTCTGATTTTGTTTCTTTTTTGAAGTAGTTCTGTGTGACTGCTTCGGAGCGTGGGTTATTTTAAAAAGGGGATTTGGTTTTGGCAGCTTGGCTGCATCCTGTCACTCTTTGTTGGCTGCATTTCTCTCCGTGGTGGCAACTCACTTGCAGCTCCACCATCTCCTGGGCTGAGCCCAGCTGGGGGGGGGCTGCCGGAGCGGCAGGGGCGGGGCCGAGAGCTGCCCTGCGCCGCTGTCCTTAGCGGCCGGCTGCCAGGGGCCTTCAGGGAACAGCTACCCCTTTGCCACCAGAGCAGGGGGATGGAGAAGGAAGGGGACAGGGAAAGGAAGGGAAACGCTGCTCATGAGGAGCGATGTAAAGCAGCGGTGAAAATGGACAGGAGCAGCACAAGGTGCCGGTAATGCAAAGAGGAGGAAAGTCTTGGGAGAGCTGAAGGGTGCAGAGGAGCAGGATACCGAAGGAGAGGCGTTCTCCTCTGCAGATGCTCTTGGTACCAGAATTGTAAGGTTTATCCCAAAGAGAGATCTGTCAGCAGCAGGAAGAAAAGTCTGTACTGGAGCAGTCGCTGTGCACTGTGTGTACCAATGCTGGCTCGTTCTACAAATATGCAAATGCATTTTTTCATATATGCAAGTCTGCCTGTGGTAATTAAGCATAATCCAGTGATGAGATACGAGTTATTATATGGATCCAAAGGCAAGAAAAAAAATGGTTCATCAGAACGTTTGTTTGATGGTCAAGAAGATGCCTTACTTAAAAATATCTGGGAAAATGCTTACAAGTGTTGGCTATAGAATTGTTTCCCCCTCCACCTCCCAGACCCCTTTTGAAGCCTTCTCCTGCAGACTAAGGAAAGCTGTGAAGCAGCCTGTTCATAAAATAAAAGATGGGAGCAAAGCTCATCTGTTTCCTTCTCCTTGTCACGTGTGTTTGGCTTCAGTTCCGGTAGGCATCATTCTGCGTGAGGCTTCTGAGCTTGCTCTTAAAAGCCAGTTGCACTGAATACAATCATAGAATCATAGGATCACGGAATCTTTTAGGATGGAAAAGCCCTTTAAGCTCCCCCAGCCCAACCGCTCCCCTACCCCTGCCATCCCACC
>NW_009259037.1:1719889-1738316 GCF_000687185.1 Egretta garzetta | reverse complement strand
TCCCTGCCCTGCTCCTGCTGGCCACACCACTCCTGATACAAGCCAGGATGCCGCTGGCCCTCTTGGCCACCTGGGCACCCTGCTGGCTCATACTCAGCCCCCTCTCGACCAACCCCCCCAGCTCCTTTTCCACCGGGTAGCTTTCCAGCCCCTCTGCCCCACGCCTGGAGCGCTGCCTGGGGTTGTTGTGACCCCAGGGCGGGACCCAGCCCTTGGCCTTGTTGAGCCTCACCCAGTTGGGCTGGGCCCATGGATCCAGCCTGGCCAGGTCCCTCTGCAGAGCCCTCCTGAATACTTCATTTTCAACTCTTTGAAAAGTACTGGCAGATTACTTCCAGTACAGAAATACCAATTTAAACAATTGACTGAAATGAAAGTTCCTTAACCAAACTTTTGCTTTGCTTTCCTCTTTCTGTTAACTGAGCTGCTGCAGAATAGCCCCCCAGATTTGGTAATGCTTGTGGGCTTTTGATGTTGGAAAAATAACTTCAGAAAATAAAAATTTTAGGTAACTAAATGTCCTAGGCTTTGGTTTGTTTCCAGGGACTTGGCTTTCATTTAAATAACTGTAACAGAAGATGTTAATTTATCAGTAACATGTATTAATAAAACAGGCTTTGCATGGTGTTTGTTAAAATGGGAGACTAATTTTTTGCTTTTGATCAATGGCAGTGAGTGATGTTTTATTTAACTTTCGCAAGACAGGTGGATTTAAAGGCAAACATAGATAGTTCAATCATATTGGTGTCTGTTGCATCTAGTTACCACTAATTTATTCTTTTTCCTTAGGGGCCAACGCAACGACATGTCCAGATAATCATGGAAAAGCTATTGAGGACAGTAAACAGAACAGTCATTTCCATGGGACGTGATTCGGAGCTCATTGTAAGTGGCTCTTGATGTAAACTTAAATACCTCTGTCACATCTTTTTGAACCTGACTGTAATAGGATTTAAATCCCAGGTGACCCAAAGCAATCAAAACCTCCTGTAACTGTCTGTGTTTGGTAAGCTGTCACGCATCGGCTTGCCATTTTTCTGTGGTTTACACAGGGGGAGAAAAAAATCTTAAATATTGGTGGCCAGGTGATTAGCCAGATTTTAGCCTGTGTTAACCAAAATGATGGATTATCTGCAATTAGCCAGCGGAAAAGTGTGGAAATGAGGCTTGTATGTCTGTTATTACATTAGCAATCATCTGACTCTCCAAGCATTTACTTGCCTTTTCACACTACAACTGAGATAACCAAGATAACAGCAGTATTCGGATGATTGAAGAATAAGAGCCCCAAATTATTATGTTTTGAAAACCGAGACGAAGGACTGATGCAGTAGCTGCAAGTTGTCGTGTTCCACTTCGGTGGTGTAGCACTGTGAATTTTTCAACTGTATCATTAATATTGGTCTAAACAATGAAAAAAAAATAGTGAGGCCTATTGAAACCTAAAATGGGGATAGATCTGTGTGTGGTTTTGGGAGTCTCGCTGTTTGTTTGCCTTGGCCTTACGTTCTTCCTTAGGTGTCTGCATCTGGCAACTGATCTGTAGGAAACTGGTCGAAGTGGACCACATTTCTCATCTGTCTGAGTAGCTGTGCTTTTGCATTAATTTGGTTCAGTTTGGTTCAATACACTGGTTTCTTCTTAAAAAAGGGTTTATTTGTTAGTCAGATATATCCGAGTCCATTAGTTTTTTTTTTTTATCTCCATTCTTTTCTTTTCCGCTTTTATTTTTCTGTGTGATTGCACAGTGATATTTGACTTTTTATGACAAGGCACTCTGTCCTCAGCACATCTTGCTTATCTACAGCTGTCCCATTTACTTGGCATATGGTAGTGCTTGTGTCTGCAAACACACTGCAATTTTAGTTTTGTCTTGAGTGCGTCTTCCCCTAACTTTTTTTTGTCTTCCACTTTTACCGCTTTGATTTGCCATAATAGTTTTTGCCATAGGAACGTGAGAATGGATCACCAGATCCATTGCTGGAGCAAGAAATGGTTGTAAGTAGAGATCGATCTTACAGAATCTCATCGGGCTGGGATGCAGTGCCAGTGAAGGGAAGACAAAAGGTTTATATGTTGTTGTCACTTTGTGTGTTACCACAGAAAGTATTAATAATATGCAGAAATTTATTAATAATATGCAGAACAGATATCTTCATATCTTTCTGTACCAGGGTACAAAACTTTACTTCTTCCCCCTGTTGTGCAGAAGGTGTAGACTTGTAAGACGTGCATACAGGAAACTTCTTCAGTTGCAGTTGGGATGTGAATTAATTACTGTTTTGATGAACAGGATTTAGATGGTATTTTAAAATATGTTAATTACTCCTTTTGCATTTATCAAATTATATTGGAAAACTTCTCCTGTATATGTCTTAACTGAGTACAGTTGTATTAAAAATATCCACAGTGAACGTGAATACAGCTGGAAATCACTCTATCTGCGCACTCTGTAATTACTGTAATGAGTATTAATAGGAGTGGGTATTTTCAAGGAGTACCTACTCCTACCTTAAAATTCAGCCTGTTGCTGGAAGGATCCTCCTGTGATCAGCCAGTAACGATTCATTTTTGTGGTGTCAGAAAGTCAGAAGAGTGAAATGCAAAAGTGATAATTAGCAAGCATAACCTGACCTCTCTGTGGTCAGAATCAGGTTGAAATTATGTATTAACTTTTCTTTTGTCAATTCTAGTATAATTCTACCTGGAACTTATATCAGAGAATTAACCATACAGGATAAGTAGAAGGAAGGAATTTCAAAACTAAAGGCTCTTATAGAGGCATAGTTCAAGTAACGATAAGGTTTTTTTAAAGAAGTAACATACAGGACACAGCAATTTCTTTCTTATATAAAGATAGCTATATTGGTGTGCTAAAGCTGGCGTGTTTTTACCTTGAAGAAACACTTAGCTGTGTCATCTTCATCCAAAACCTAATGTTGTATAGTACACTTTAAATTTGAAAAAAAAGACCTTGCATCAAAAATACTGAGAAATTAGCATTTACTCCTGTAGACGTGAACTATATATGCCTTAAGGTTGATCAGCTGTTAGCTTCATTCCAGAGGCATTCCTCAGAGGATCCTGCTCTGAATAGCTCAGAAGAATGGAAGATGCAGTCCTCGTCCAAGACAAGAAGGTAGTGATACAGAAACATAAACCCATAATCCCCTTGCAGTGGCAATCAAGTCTTAGTTTCACATTCTTTATAAACCTCTGTTCTAATCACTGTGGAACTACTGTGGCATTTGGGATGCATGAACTTTGGGATGCATGAACTTTGGGATCCGTAGCGGTGAACATCAAAGACAAGTGCTTTGTGGAAGTGGTTTCAATAGATAATTTGATAATAATGTTTGTATGCCCTTCTGAGTTTGAGGCTCGCGTGACTTACGCTCGTGTTGGTTTTGACTGTGTACTAAGTCAGTAAGAGTGTTTGGTGTTTTGGAGAGGCCGGAGTTTTATGTGCTCAGCAGAGGTTTGGTAAGAATTTAAGCGGCCAAGTGAAAACGCAGTTACCTTGGAGCAGAGGTGGCGGAAGTGGAATGCTTAAATATAGTGTGATTTTACACTGGTGAACAAAAATCTTTGCTGGAAGATGAAGTTGCTAGATGTGCTAATGTAGCGGGAATATAAGACACTGACTTCACTGTTTTGGGAGGAAACGCAATTAGAGGCCATTAAAGATATCGTAAATAATTCAAATGACTTTCTGTATTTGTCTGTATGTCTGATACCGATCGACTGTTCGGGTCAGTTGCCTCTGGAAAAACATCGTCGAAAGATGGATGAGTTGTAGTATGTACCTGACCAAACCCCTGACCTTCGATATAAGGCGAGGTACCAGCCCGCAGCGATGGCGGTACCAGCACACTAATCTGTTTAAACGTGTTACAAACATCCCACCTTAATCCAGGAAATAAGAAAGGATTTTGGTAACTCTTACCTGACGCCTACCATCTCTCGATCTGCCTATGGGAGGTAGTGGCTACAACCTTTGAAAGGCTTTTGGTCTTCAGTATTCTTCAAGGCTGTATCTCGCCCCTGTGGCAAAGTTCTGTCATTAAAACTTAAATTGCCAGTTAACCATGTCTGATTACAGGAGGTGCCTTTCCTACGGCGTTGAACAAACTGGAAAGATTCTCCAGGAGTCTCTTTTGACTTTGCACATCTTTTTTTAATTTTTGCTTCCTTAAATGTGTGGGTTTCCAGATAAAAATCATAAGCTATCTTTACCATATACCTTCGAAAGAGAATTATTTTGAAATAAGATAGACCAGTTGTAAGATGAAAAACTAGACAATAAATAGAGTATAAGTGATAGATTAGAATCTGATTTGACCATAATTTTGGTAGAAGTTGGTAGCAAGAATTTAAGTTAACATTTGTGATACTGCACACTCTCTTCTAGCCTTCAGAACTTGTGGGGAAAAAAAACCCCAAACCCTCCGTTTCACCGGTGTCTGTATTAATTAAGATTAAGCACAGTCTGGCCACTTACACAGGTCGTTTCAGTGAAAGCAGTGAATTTATATACTTGGAAATTAGCATTAGTTTCCAGCCGGCCATATCAAATGAGTTTTTAACATGCAAGAAGAAAATCTTGTCACCATTTTAGTACTCATTATTTTTGGCTACTTCTTCCTCTGGAAGTCTCACTGGTGATTTTTTCAGCCATTTGCTGAGTAGAGGGCTCTGTGTGTGCTCTTGTAGGGAAGGTAAGATCTGAATGCAGCCTGTGGGTGCCGAACTTGTCTGATGCAAGGTTGGGGTTCACTTCTGCTCACAGGAGGTGGCTGCTTTCTTTGTGCTACTTTGGCATGTGCCTAGAGCTAGTCCTGCTTATGGCGCGGGGGTTGGACTAGATGACCTCTAGGGGTCCCTTCCAACCCAAAACATTCTGTGATGGTATGATTCTAAGTGTTGCCTGAAAAAAAATGTAAATTGAGCATGCTTCGAGTTGCTTTTTTGAAGGAACATTTTAAACCATCTTTCTCCTTGCCCGGTGACTTTTGAAGAACGTTGCGTTCCATGAGAATCAGCGTATTGGCCTCCTTCAGTAAATCTGAACTGACTGGCCACAACGGTAGGTCCAAAATGAATCGCGACTACTCCCTAATTCCTTGCGGTCAGCAGCTTGGCATGTATGTCATGTACAAAGCCAAGAAAAACAAGCTCATTGCTGAACTCTTTAATTTCAGAAAGGACATCCAGATGGGGTTTTTGGATCCCTGCGTGTACAATTTTTGGAAGACACTTCAGTTGGCAGATTTGTGCAACTGTACGATCATTGTCTATGAAACAGACAATCTTGATTCCTTTATATGGTGGAACAAATAAAATTCCATTTTGATACAGGGAAAAAAAAAATGTAGCCCATAGATGTAAGAGCAAAGAGTGTAGGAAGTGGCTCTACTCCCAAGAGACTCTGTCCTTCAGAGCAGTGGCTCTGAAAAACACGTAGTGATGGATGGTGAACAAAATCAGTGTGAACACCTGCTGTGACTGGGAAAAAAATCCTATTTTTGATCCTCCTGGGATGTGTGACTAGGAAGCAGTGGACAGGAGAGGCTTTATGACTTTACTGATGAGTGGAGTGTTTCTCACGTTGCTTCCCTCCCCCCGCCCCCAACTTTAAAACAAAGGTGCGGTGAAACCAAAGCAGAAATGCTGCAGAAATCATCAGAAAGTAGAGAAAAAAGTAAGTGAATTGTGGTGCAAGATGTGAAAGCTCTCTGAGGTTAATAGAAAATGTAGAGGTGCTCCTCGGTGATAGTGAAGGAGAATCTCGGTAGGGTGAAGAATAGCGCCTGGCAAAGGAAAGAGGCAGGCGAGAAGGGTGAAGTAGAGCAGAGAATTTGGTACTGATGTGGGAAGTGAACACGCAAAGACAGTGGTGGATTCTCCATCTCTTGGCATCTTCAAGGCAGGATGTCCTTCCGGAAGGCACTAAAACATGAGTCTAAGTAAAATATGAGTTATTACGGGTCATGGGAGGGAGTTCTGGGGCTGATATTGTTTAGGAATTTGAAGCTAGATGTAAATTATCTTTCTGTGCCTTAAAACTTGTCAAGTTTAGGGTTGATGGGTTCCAAAATGTTGGGGAGAAAGCTTCATTTTCTTCACTGCGCTTCTACGGTGTAAAAAATTATACTTTGTTTTCTTGAATTGCATCTTTAAAAAACCATTTGGTATTATGTATTGTGAACTAATTTCACAGAAACTGGAGTGGTATTTGAATGATGGTCGTGATTTTGCTCCATCACTAATACTGAGCTTTTTTATGTTGTAAAATGCAGTATCACCGATGCAGCGAATGGGTGGGAAGGATGCCCTACCAATGTTTATTGCCACGAACTGCATTCACCTAAACAGACAGCAAATTTCTAGCACTCCAGTTATTTTAATTAAGCCACAGTTGTATTTTATGGATGCTGAAATAATACTAAAAATTGTTTCATGCGGTCCGTTTCATTCTGCTAGGCCAGTATGGTGTCGGTATAGCACTGACACTTTTTAGTGGCAATCCAGTTTACAAATTCTGGTAGTAATATATAACGCGTGCTGTTATACAGGTGCTAAAGGAATGGTATAATCTAACCGCGTCCTTGATTTGAAAGTGGTTGTGAAAAATGAACCTACGGGATCTTGAAAAAAGCGATTAACCTTTAAAACATTGAGTGCAATTAAAGGCATAGACGGTGGTTTTGCACCTTAAGCAAGAAAAAGCAAACACTTTGTACCCATGGTAGGATTTTTCAGTTTTAATCATGACTTTTTTTTTTCAGTTTATCCTGATTTTTAAACTATTTTTACAGTGACTTTTTTTTCTGGAAGAAAACAAGTGATACTCACATGAATAGTGTTTCCTAATAGTTCTAAAACAAGGAACGTAACTGTTGCTTAATGGAAATTATACGGACTCAGAAAATAGCAAGTAATATAAAATCACTGCAGTATTTATTGACTAAAAAGTATTTTTAAGCATGATAAGGGAGAAGTGCGTATAGTAAATTAGTGTATGAAAGTGCACGGTATTGTCAGTGAATTCAGCAAAGCTACGTTATGTGCCACATTGAAAGTAAAGATGCATTTTCTTTGTTATAACCTCATACCTGCATCTTATAAGATCTTCTACATTAGGGTGAAAATAGCTTTGTCAGTCACATGTAACTAAAAGCTCTAAGGAATTAGGTTTTTCTCTCAGTGTCTATCTAACCTGAGCCTGAGTGATTCTAAATGTAATACAATATGATACATTTTACACACTTGCAAAAACATTTTATTACAAATTACATTGTATGGTACGATAGAACACGATATGTAATTTTAAGCCAGACTATATGTATGTTAGCTTTTCCAGTTTTAAAAAAATGTAAAAAATTAAAAATTTGCAACTTCTTAAGAAAATAGCCTGGACATGTACAGAACACGCCGTGAGAACTTTCGCTTTTAGCTCTTAATATCTTTCACCAGTGATTTTTTCTCTTATCATTTTAAATGATTACAGAATACTGGTCTCTGTATGAGTCAGTAACCACACGTAGAAACAGTTCCGTTTTGCGTCGGAGTCCCTGCACACAAGAACATTTAGAACAGGTTTTTGGGAAAAGCTACCGATCCGGTGCCACTACCGATTCGTCATTGATTGCCATTGAGAGATGCTCGATATAATTTCTTTAAAAAAACCAAACCCAAACACTAGGCATGTTAGCATGGATGAGTTCATTAATTATTAACGCTATTTTAAAATAATGCTCAATACTGATGTATTTGCTTATCTGTATTTGATATTTCTTTCTGTTTAGGGGAAAAATATATTATTGTTTGGAAATGCTTGGGTTTCTAAAAGATGTAGGGTGGGCTGTCTTGTGAACAGTTTTATATTTTCAATTAAAAATGGTATAAAATACACAAAACACATTTTTTCCAGATGAAACAATTGCACTTCCTTCCTCGTACACAGAATCACCTTCTCTAATCCTTCAGCTTTCAGAAAACTACTTCAGGATCTTGTTTGCTTATGTACAAGAACTCGTAGACTTCTTGAAGGTTTACTGCAAAGGTGACTCTTTTTTCATTAAAGCATGCTGAAATAATTTTGAGGTGGACACGCAGACGTCTTCTGCATTTCTGTTCCCATTTTAACTTTATTTTCTTGCAGTAATGGATTTGATGCTGAGCTAAGAAGAAAAATAATGTAAATGAAATGTTTCAAATTTTCTAGTATGTGCAAACTCTTCTGGTGATGATGACATCTCTTCTACCTAAAGACTGAAGAATTTGTATCTTACTGATACTGCAGGATGTGCAATTTCAATCCCAATTCTTAGTGAACCAGTTTTGTCACATGCCACTGTATGACTCAAATTATCTTAAATCCTTAAACAAAACAAAACAAAAAAAAAGACAAGACAAGATTCCCACTCCCTGGTCGCTTCTAGGCATGAGAGATTTTTTCCACAAACGGTCATTCTAGATGCAAGTTTAATGACAGTAGCAAATACTTAAAGGAAAAAGTTGCAGTTTATAATTCAGAGCAAAATTTTAAGTGTCATTTAAAAAAAAAAAAAAGAAAAAAGAAAAAAAGAATTTATTAGCATCTCTTCCCTAAGTGTGCTGGTCAGCAAGTACAATTAATAGATTGAGATATAAATTATAATATGTTGGGAAACCTATCTGAGAAGCTTGGTAAATAAATAGCATTTAAAATTACAGCTCCTTCCAAACAGGTTTCAAAGCGTAATGCATACTATAAATTTTCTGGTGCCTTCTGCAATAGTGTAGAGGTTTTCCAACAACTGCGTTACAAAACGATATTAAATGATGGCAAATGCCAACCATCCGTAGAGCTTTTGTTCTGTTTGTGGGGTTGGGTTTTTTTTTTTCTTTTTATTCTGTGCCAGAATGTGTCAGTTTGACCTTTTGGGTACCAAAAGACGGCAAGTGAGATCTAGGACAGACGATTGTCCCGTAGCCTTGACCCTGTCAGCTTGGTGTGGTTAAAGGCTTGTCCTGACTTTGGGAGGTTGCTAGCCGCCCGCCCGTTGGAGATGAGCAGCAAACTTGTTCGTCTGGTGATGAGGACACAGCTAAATTAGAAATGATGGTGCGCTGTCGAAACGTGATCGCTTGGTTGAAGTCTACATCGCATGAAGGCAAATATACATAGAGTCACATCTTGGAGATTATTCTTGGTCTTGGACCACATGAAAAATTGTGCTTTGTCCAGGATAGATGTGCTGAAAACCGCACTCCCCGATCAACATGGATTTGTAAAACTGAAGCTCATTGCAAACATAAGGCTTGCTTTTTTTTTTTTGTTAACCCTCGTTGTTGTTTAAAGACAATAAACCAAACCCCCAAAAGGCTTTAAAACAAGTGATATTTAGCTGCAGACAGGATGACAGCTTACAATTTAACAGGTTAGAATGTGACGCTTTCAGATCTAAGGGGGGGGGGAAATAGTTTTACTTTCCACCTTTGTACAAATTCCAATTCAGGTTTTACATCCCACATTGGTGAACTGCAAATAAAAGTTGGCAAGGTATTATCTAACGCCTTGCTTCTGGACATTATTTCATAGGTACAAAGGCCTTTTTGGTACATACGGTGAGAACTGAATGCTGCCAGAATGGTCAGAACTACGTTGGCCGGTAACACTGATCAGTCAATGAAGACCCCATTATAGATGATTGATAGAACTCCAAATATTTTTTCAAAGAAGGCCTTGAACTCCACATGTAATGGACTTGGGTTAAAGGAACCAGAGTTTCCATCTTCCATGCTTTTTTGATTCAGTTTTGGATTTTTGCTTGGGAGTGGAGGAGTAGCTCTCCTGAGAATAAGGCAAAGGTGCAACCTGAGTTTCCTCGATAGGATGAAGTTTTCTCAAAACTGGCTGTAGTTTATCTTCTTGCTGTTTAAAATCCAACTCCACACTAAAAATGGAAAGAAAAAAGCAACGTGTTACTAATGACAATACATGATTACCATGATTAATTTCACCAAACTGCTGTCATGCGTGTATACTCACGTACCTATGTGTAAAAGATAAATTAAAAAACAGTTCTCTTTTACAGTGCAACCCTTTAGCATGTGCTGACAGCATCTAAACTTAGCCCTGTGATGAGGAAAACACCATAAAATCTGCTTGCCCCCGCTGTAAATGAGCGCTGAAGTTTCAGATCTGTTTATGTAGCTGACCAGATCTGCAGGTAAAATGGAAAGAACCTGTTTCAGTACTTGCTTGTTCCATTGCTACTAAAATTTAATAGAAATTTTAGGAAAACCTTTTTAGTAGGGCCAGCTGCGTTAGGACAAGGGGTAATGGTTTTAAACTAAATCGGGGTAGGTTTAGGCTAGATATAAGGAAAAAATTCTTTACAATGAGGGTGGTAAACCACTGGAACAGGTTGCCCAGAGAGGTAGTGGAGGCCCCCTCCCTGGAAAAATTCAAGGCCAGGTTGGATGGGGCTCTGAGCAACCTGATCTAGTTGGCGGTGTCCCTGCTGACTGCAGGGGGGTTGGACTCGATGACCTCTAGTGGTCCCCTCCAACCCAAAACATTCTATGATTCTATGATTCTATGATTCTAAATAAGGGCAATATTCATTTAAATGTAACCTTGCATTCAGAAAAAATATACCAAAACTCTTAAAATATGAATTCTAACCACTGTGTCTGCTACAAAATCCTGCCAGCAATCAAGAAACATAATAAAGATGAAATTACGACCCTTATTTCAACAGTGTGCTGCAGATAGTTTCAGATTTACCTTGTAAAACAAAGGAACCACATTATGAGTTTCAGCAAAAGGTTAATCCTGTCTGATACTCAAGCCCTGGCAGCTACCCTGGCACTTCAGGGTTTCGGTTGCCTTTGCATGGCAGCTTGTGGCCAAGTTCTGCACCGAGTCTTTCCATCCTGTCCTGTCGCAGTGTGGCACCTGGGTATCAGAGCATGAATTTAGAAGACAGGGTGAAATTAAGGGAATTTAGGCACTGGGGTTAATGATTTCTTCCCTACTTTTTTCCTTGATATTTTAAACCTAAGAGTTAATGACTGAGGTGAAGGTTGCATTTGAATGCATCTGTTGGGGCACTTCAGAGGCTGCTGCTGCTGCTGAGGTTTCCTGGGCTTTGCGCTGACAACCTTGGCTCCGTCAGCGTTGCATCAATATGAGGTGGTTGTTCCTGGATGTCAGTTTGGTCTTAACCCAGAAAGCATATTTAGTACTTGTTATTTCTGCCATTGCTTCTTTGGCGTCAACCACTAGAGATGCTAGGCCTACTTTTTCAGGCCTCGTGTTCCCAGCGTAGCTCATCTAAAAAAGAGATTTTTCAACTTTTTGTTCCTACTGCCCCTGCCTAGCTTAAGGCGAGTGGTACCCCGCCTTGAATGCCTGCCAGCGTACAGCACAAAACACCTGAGGGCACTGCGGGGGAAATTCTCCAAGTCAGCTGGAATAACAGAAGCCGTGGGGAATTCTGGTGGACTTCATGCAAATTGAGCGCACAAGGCCATCTAATACCATCTGCTGATTTAGGTGGATTTTACTCTCGTCTTAGCGTGGAGGAGACCCTTTGATTCCCAATCAAAGATGCTAAGAGAAGTTTGGGATATCTTTGTGCTTTGCTTTTTTGAAGAGCTGGAGTCTGCTTACAAGGACGTTCGGTGGAGCCCTGGAAGGGAGTGCTGGAAAGGTGCAGGGGGTTTGCTGCATCTGGCTCTGCCTGGCTTGGTGCTTGGGTGGTTTTGCATCTTGCTCTGCCTGGCTTGGTGCTTGGGTGGTTTTGCATCTGGCTCTGCCTGGCTTGGTGCTTGGGTGGTTTTGCATCTGGCTCTGCCTGGCTTGGTGCTTGGGTGGTTTTGCATCTGGCTCTGCCTGGTTTGGTGCTTGGGTGGTTTTGCATCTGGCTCTGCCTGGTTTAACTGTTGAACACATTCTGAGCAAAAGCATCACCGTTTCAGTGGAGTGATTTGGATGAACTTTCTAATAGCGGAGGAGAGAAATGCACTAGGCAAGAGTTCAAATATTCAAAATATTTTCTCCACCTTCACGTTTTTAAGCAGTAAAAAGACATTCCAAATCAAAGAAGATACTTTAAAAATTCCAGCTACGTGCTAGAACTGTACCAGTGAATACGGAGTTTGCAGGAGAGCGCTGTGGTGGGGATCCTGCTACTGCAGAAGCACGCTACAAGCCTACTGATTAATCTAATAACCGTCCTCGTTAATGAAAGAATAACGCCGTCTTCAACTTGAGAACACGTTCTCGTTTGCAGTTTAGCTAGCAAAAAGCAGTTGGTTAGATAACTGCGGCGTTATTTTTGTGGGGAGATTGGGCTATCGCTTGATTGTGAATGCCCCACCGCGTAAATGCTTTCAGTAATACAGCGAGAGAATCTCGGCATGACGTAGATTCTTCTCTAAATCTCATTTAAAGCAGCATGCAAATCTGTGCGGAATTTGGCATATGTTTTAGTTGGTTTGTTTCTCAGTATAAATTTTTTTGGGGGGAAAAAAAAAAAAAAGTCATTTCAGCTCTGGCATTGGCAGAGTTCATTTTTAATACTTTCAAAACGTTATTCTTGCCGGGGAGCTCTCACAAACTGCTTGAAATTGATGTAAAAGATAAATTGTTTAAAAAAAAAACAACCCACAACAACTTGCTGAACAGAATAACTTTTTTCATAATCAATTTCTATTAAAGATGGACCTCAAGAGAGAAAACATCTTCGTTCTATGACAAACCCCACGCTACCCTCTGCAGAAACCCCTTTGCAGCGCGGTTCAGGCTCTCAGCTATTTACATCAAAATCATAGAATCATAGAATCATAGAATGTTTTGGGTTGGAAGGGACCACTAGAGGTCATCGAGTCCAACCCCCCTGCAGTCAGCAGGGACACCGCCAACTAGATCAGGTTGCTCAGAGCCCCATCCAACCTGGCCTTGAATGTTTCCAGGGATGGGGCCTCCACTACCTCTCTGGGCAACCTGTTCCAGTGGTAAAATGAAATATTTTACTTTGGAAGAGTGTAAAGAGGATGAATGAAAACATTCCTGTTGTTTCAGCACTTATAACCGTAAATTTTGCAGCATAATTGATTGCTGTTTATCAAGATCAATTGATCTAGCTTCGTAGGGGCTTGTTTTTAACGTAGCTGCTCCTTTCAGGCAAACGCTTCGCTTGCAGACTGAGGTTTTAGTGAGTTCCCTTTTGTGCTGCAGTAATAAGACAAGAACCTTATTCTGTAGTTTTTCACATGCCTTTCTACGTTAGCTAAAGCCGACTTCGATTTTGGTCTTTATATCAAACACCTGCAATACTGTTAAGTTCAGCAAGTGTTAGGTATTTGTATGACTCCTCTATATTTTTGTTACAGAGCTGCAGATGCTCTCTCCAGACCGTGCCTCCAGCTTTCCACTTCTTGCATTCATGAACTTGATTTTGTCACCTGTCACAGCTCTGACAATTTTGTTTTGCTTAGTGCTATTTTCGTATCGTAAGCATCTATAGATTTCCTCTCAAAATGACCTTTTCTTGAAATATTGCTCCTTATGCCATGGGGCTCTCTTCACTTTTGTCTCTTCTTTAAGCCTCCCTGTGATAACTCCATAAACTTAATTAGTGAGGACTATATGTTCTTCTTTATGCATGATGGAGATTACAATAATTGGCTTCAGAAGCACTTTTCCTTAGATGAAACAACATTTTCTATAGGCTAACAATTTTGAATAAGCCCTACTAACGCAAGACATGAACCTAAATATTACCTAGTGCCAGTACGACAAGCGTTTGCCTGACACATCTGATTAGGACATACTGAAGGGTCGCTTACCTACAAGATTGCCAGATTTGGAACACTGGGTTGGGCTTTCTCCACGTTCAGTGCTTATCTCAAAATTTTTCCTGTGCATGAAACCCTGGTGCAAAGAGATAGGCTGCTTTTCCGAACAAGTACAAGCAGTAAAATTTTGTTGGTGATGAATATGTCTGTGTTTTCCTCCCAAAGCAACTACAAACTTATAAGGTTTACAACAGAAACTTTACATTTTAGGGCAGTTGCCTGGGCGTCAGTGCTTGCATAGATGTTATTCCCGTGAAAATTTAGCCAAATAAAATCAAATAGCAGACCTCTGAGAATTTTATTTTGATGTGCTCATTAAACACAGGCGAGAACTTTGTAATTAAAAATCTCTGAAATTCCTTCACCGTGAGACAGGTCTAGTCCAGGACTGATCAAAAATCTCTTGGCAATTGCAGCTCGAAGTTACATTAATCTCTGCTTGACTGAGCCCCAGAGCGGAGGACCCTGAGCCTCCTTGCTCTGTCATCTTGTTTGCTGCTGCGGACTGATACCACTGCAAAGGGAACCCAAAATGAGATTTTAATTTTATTTTATTTTTCTTCCTTCCTTTCCTGTTTCCCGGATCCTGGCATTATTTTTGGCACAGCATGGATGTGCACTAAACTGACTGAGGACTAGCTGAAACGTTAATCATGACCTGATTTTGTCCCTAGGAAGTACTGTTGACTTGCGTTGGAAGTTGGGTTTATAGCGAAGGCGGCAAAGTGTTGCAGAAAGGTGGAAAGTAGCAGTAGGGCAGTTGAATGCTGCCTTGAAAACCATTTTTATACATGACTGTTAATTTTGGAGTTGAAATCAGTGGGAACCTCTGGAGGGTTTGCTTTGGGCTTAGTGTCCCCCAGCCTTGGCTTTTCGCGTTTGTGAAATGGAGTTATTGTGTTCGGAAAACAATGAAGACTCGCGTACTGTAACGACGAGTACCCCAGGACAAACTTGGGACACAACTGTTCTTTGTGCAGAATTTGAATCATATTCAGGAAGGAAACAGAAACAAAATAGATTGAATAGCTGCTCATCAGTGAAGGACCGTGTGCTTGGTGCCTGAAGCCCTTGGAGAGGAGCAACGAAGGGCCTGACTTCCTAATTGCGCGCTGATGGTGCGGCACTGCTGACCAACGCAGGGTTCATTTGGCCTCCAGCCGTTGTCGGAGGCCCCGAGAACATCTCAGAGGTGCTTTGGGGTTTGTGTGGTGCAATGTGCCTGGGTGTGCACGTGCTGTATAATGCCTGCAGGAGAAATCTGGCACTTTCAAGAGGTGTTATAACTATGCCTGTAGGGCCCGCTGGATGATAGAGGGGGGACGTAGAGCCAAGGTGGACAATTTGGACACCTCAAGGTGTGCATGCAAGGTGGCCAACTTGCTCAGGCTGCTTCTTTCTGGCTAATCCTATCTTCTAAATCTCAGCGCTGTGGATTCGGGATTGGTGTGGTGGATTTTCTGATTTTGGCTTTGTGGGGTTTTTTAAATGATTTTGAGAATATATGTTAATGAGTTTATTTTTTGCATGCTGGCAGTAGAGTGAACTTTTTCTAATTTTGTTGCTGCATAAGGGATTGAAAACAGGGTTTGAGGAGTCATAACCACTTGGTTTTAAGCATATGGGCTGTGGGAGGGTATCTAGCAGCAAGCTTAGAAATACGGATGGTTTTTCTTTTTTTCTAAAGCAGTCAGACATTATTAGCATGAATCCTTTTAAGACATTAGATGCTTATTGTTGCATATGTTGGTTACTTGTAAGATCACCGAATCAGAATAATTCAGGTTCAGGGCTGCGTTGCTGAGGGCTTTATCCACTTGTTCCCTTGAAACCTCCGAGAAAGGAGCCAGCACAGGCTCTGGGCAGCCTGAACCTCTGCTTTCTGCCTCAAGGGAAAACTCTTCTCCTTCTACTCAACCTGAGCCTTTCTCATTTCAGTCAACACCCCCTCTGTTTACCTTTTGATCACCTAGTTTGTAACGTGATGGTCCAAATCATAGAATCATAGAATCGTTTAGGTTGGAAAAGCCCTTGAAACCCCCAAGCCCTGGCCCTCAGCACCGCGTCTGCCCGGCTGTTAAATCCCTCCAGGGCTGGGGACTCGACCCCTTCCTTGGGCAGCCCGTTCCAATGCTTGACAATTGTTCCATTGAAAAAATTTTTCCTAATGTCCAACCTAAACCTGCCCTGGTGCAAATTGAGGCCATTTCCACTCATCCTATCGCCCGTTACCTGGGAGCAGAGCCTGACCCCCACCTTGCTACAGCCTCCTCTCAGGCAGTTGTAGGGAGCGATGAGGGCTCCCCTCAGCCTTCTCTGCTCCAGGCTGAACCCCCCCAGCTCCCCCAGCTGCTCCCCAGCAGCCTGGGGCTCCAGACCCCTCCCCAGCTTTGTGGCTCTCCTTTGGACATGCTCCAGCACCTCAATCTCTTTCTTGTAGTGAGGGGCCCAAAACTGACCCCAGCATTCCAGGTGGGGCCTCCCCAGTGCCCAGCACAGGGGCACGGTCACTGCCCTGCTCCTGCTGGCCACACCACTCCTGATACAAGCCAGGATGCCATTGCATTTAAGTAGGCTAGGCGAAGCAGGAATTCAGGAATATCGTAGTGTCTCCTTCTGGGTCACCTTAATTGGATGACGTGACATTAGTGCATGCCGCATCTTGGAAGAACGGGATCCAGATAAGCACTAATCACTCAAAAATTAGCTTAATACACTTTTAAGCAATCTCTCTTAAATCTCCTATTTCAACCTGGAAATCACAAATGTGAGGATCCAAAGCATTGTCAGCGTTAGCAAGCCATTAAGATCCATTTTTCCTACTGAGCATCTTACAGTCTAGAGATAAGATGAGAAAGAATGTAAGTTGATTAATGTGGTTAGGAAACAAAAAGATGATGAAAATTACTATTCTCATCACTTAGTTTCCTGATTTTGCTATGCTGATGATGCTATCTTACGAATTTATGTCTACTTGTCTTATTTTCACTTTGTATTGCCATATTTATTAATTTTAATAACTATCACTCTATCTAACCTTTACAAGTGAACTACTTCCATGTGGGCTCTGTGCTAGCAAGTTAACTGGTATCGCCATGATTTTAACCTGTTCCATTTGCCACTGTTGTACTGAGAGTTCATGGATTCTATTAATAGATTTTCTATTGAATAGCTGGAGTGCGCCTTAGGAGAACTTCAATATCAAAGACAAAATTAAATACTGAAAGCCAGCCTGTATTAATTCAAAATTTCAAAGGAGTAAAGAGTAGTCAAATGGATAGTTGACAGAGCTTTGAGTAATTTGTCCCTCCAAGAACTACGGTAGTGTAGTCTTGATTTATTTGTTCCCCCTGTGCAGAAATTGGCTACTGATTTGATCTGGTAAAAAGTTTACTTCCAGAAGCTAAAGGAGCCTTGTAAAATCTATTGAGTACTTCTGACCTTTCTGGCTGAAGGGAAGTCTAGCATGAATTCTTCAAGATGCTTCTTCATGGAAATAATTCACGATAAAGGCCTTAGAATAATGCACAAAATATTAAACAGAAGACTCATTTTCTCATATAGATTTCCATTCAAGGATTAAAATTCACATGCGATGGTAATTTAAACAGGAGCGGAAAGGGCAGTTCCACTAAAAGATAATCACGGCATAAAACCGGCTGTGAAGGTTTCAGTCCACGTGGGTTTTGGGTGGTTTAGAATCGGTACAGGTTCTGCATATCCATGCCACTCCTTCTTCATAGCAAGATTTTGCTAGACATCAGTATTAAATTAGACTTTGTCCTGGCAATATACCCTAATAAAAATTACTCTATCCTTAAAATTTTCAACGGTGAATCTACATTAATTTGTAAAAGACAGATGTAAGGGTTTGTCTTCTGTTTGTAAATTTGTCTTTTAGTTTGTACAGGATGATTTTGAAACTGTTCCGTGACCGCAGTTTACGAGATATTGATGCTAATGGAACAGATTAACATTTGACACAGATTAACATTTGATAAAATGGTTGTTTATTTTTACTACTTAATCACATATTTTTGCTGCTGTATTAAATACTGTCTGGTAGTTACTATAAAGACAGGACACTGAATAGTTTTTACTGACTGTGTCTGAAATTTCTGTCAAGTTCTTGGATGTATTTCTCATAGCAGAAATAAGTAGAATTTTGAGGGAAATGGGGAATCAAATTTAGATGTGTTTCTTTTCCTGTAGCTTTCTCGAGCGGTTTAAGTTCTTGGTACCTTGTCTTGTTTGATTGGTTTTCTATTTATTAAAAAGGAGAAAGTAACCTGGTTTTCCTTTTTTCTTTAATACTAAGAAGTATGTATTCTCTTTAATATAAAGGCAAATAATACAGAAATAGAGTGGGAATCTTAGCAAAAAATGAAAATTTCATGTGCAAAATAAATATATTCTCAAAACCCTATTCTTAGGCTGTTTACTAACCGTACCAGCATTTTTGATACTAAAAAGCAGTACAGTTAAGCACAAAGTACAATAATTTTTTTTGTCACCTTCGGCACTGTCTCTAGCTTTTGTGCCACGTCATGTTAATATTCGGAAAGTCATCGGG
>NW_009259037.1:1711358-1719871 GCF_000687185.1 Egretta garzetta | reverse complement strand
GGGGAAGACTTTAATTAGATCGATTGTTTCTGCGTCCCAGTGTCTCCTCTGCGCTGTACTTGACATTACAGGATGCAGTGGGTAGTCAGTAAGGCAGCTTGGTCCTTCCTCTAAGATGCTGTTGCATTGCAGCTTAAAAATAAAGGTTTGAAAGAGCTCCGAAGATTTTTAATGTTACTGCATTCAAAATTGAATCGTATTTTAGAAAAAAAAAAAAAAAAAAAAAGGGCAGATTATTGGAAAAGTTAAGGTTTTCTCTTGAAATTCTTGATTTGTCCCATAAGGGCATTGATTATATTTTTCTTAGGTCTCCCCTATCTACTAGGAAATGGTCTGAAGTTGTGCCAGGGCAGGGTGAGGTTGGCCATGGGGAACAATTCCTTCCCCTTGGGGCTGTCAGGCACGGGAAGGGGCTGCCCAGGGAAGGGGTCAAGTCCCCAGCCCTGGGGAGATTTAACAGCCGGGCAGAGGCGGTGCTGAGGGCCAGGGTTTGGGGGTGGGATGGCAGGGTTAGGGGAATGGTTGGGCTGGGGGAGCTTCAAGGGCTTTGCCAACCCAAACCATTCTGTGATTCTACTACTGGGCTGAAAGAGCTCAAGACTGAGGAGGTCTGTGGGATGTGCGGCAGGTCAGCCAGGATGATCCTCCCGCTCCGGCGCTGCCATTTACTGACAGCTTGCAGGGTCCAGTGCCCTCAAAGATACCTGGTTTTCAATGCATCTTGAACAGTTTAATCTGAGTTTTAATTTCTCTTCCTAAAAGATGTTTTGTCTTGAAGAGGAACCACATAACTCTCTGCAGCACTTGTCAAGCAAACCCTTTGTGAAGGTGCGGCGTGTATCATTGCGTCTTTAGCATCCTTCCTCATGAAATGCTCACTTCTTTCAGAGGTTTCAGTACTGTACGTGGCTTGCGGAGGAGCAGAAGTCTGTCTTAGTGGGAGTTTTATCATTGAATTTCTCTTTTATCCCTTCTGGCTACTTATCTTGTCTTAGTAATTCCGTCTTCTCCTAGGTCCCCTGTTTTGCACTGTCTTAGGGTTTTCGACTTCTTGCCTGCAGCATATATTCTCCTAATCTGTCAAAAAACTGAGCTGAGTTTTGCTAAAACTTTGCCTGGAAACACTGCATGAGGCGAACGCCCAGCGTCGATAGCTTCAGACCAAATAGCTATTCTGGTGGGAAATACTGCAGAGCTAGACCTGCCTGCTGTGCCGTTAGTCGGTCGCTTGAAATCTGTGTTTCTGGACTCATTTCATTTGCAGTGAGTGTAAGAGATAGAAACTGGAAGGTGCCTTAACTTGAAATCTGCTGACTGGAAATCAAGATTTAAAAAAAAAAAAAATAAAAATTTCCAATTGGATTTTTTTCTTTAGCTAATGAAACAAAAATAGTTTCTCTGATAGAAATGTGCTGCGTTGTACCTTCCCAGGTTGCCCTGAGCAAGAAATGGCACAGGGGTGAGCTCAGAAAAGGGGAGGCACGGTAGGCTCGGGTTATTTATATGCTTCTAAACATTGCTGTAAAGGATGGATAAAATAATTGGTTCCTTCCCCTGCACGGAGCAGCACTGTTCCCTTTTCTCGTTAGCTGGTAAGTAGAAAAGATGGAGTTGAAGTTTTCCATCCTTTTTTCCTTCATTTCTAGGCAGCTAGGAGGTAATGCATAAATAGCTCCAGGTCTTCTGCTTAAATCGGAGACCGAGGAGAGAATTAAGGGGTGAAGGGGGAAATCCTGTGCTTTTCAGACCCTGCCAACATTTCTACCTTCTTTTTATTTTTTCTTTACTGTAATTCATAGAATCATAGAATACCAGGTTGGAAGGGACCTCAAGGATCATCTGGTCCAACCTTTCAATTAATTAATCGTCAGCTTTACACATTTATATATTTTCATCTCTACCGCATTGCCTGATTTTCTGAAATAGTCTTACAGTGAGATGCATGTGTGTTCATCTTACCTGCAACGCATGAAAATATTCAGGTTTTTTAAGACTCTAAGGGAGGAGAACAATTAAGTTGTCAGCATGAACCACATCATCAGGCTCACAGTGGCTTCGTGCCGTGCCCGCTGCCTATCTGTTATTCCTTCGCTATAATATAGCACCGTGCCAAAATGGGGGTCTCGACTGATAAACTTTGGGAGAGAAGCCTCTGCTTTAGGGAAATAAGAAGCGGTATCCTTGCCCCTTTTGCACCTGATCTGCTTGTAGTGAGTAAACTCCAAGTATTTCCTTGGGAAGGAGAGATTGTAGCAAGTACAGACGATCTTTAACAAAACTTTTCCACTTGTAATTTTTTTAATCTGTTGGACAGCGATGACCAAACCCGTATTCACCCTACAGAAGCGGACACCTTCGCATCAGGTCTGCATAAGGTGCTTTTGGGACACCTACAGCAAGCCTTCGCTTGTGCCTTTGCACGAAGACTGCAAATGCCTGATTTAAACAAGTTAGCGGTGCTGTTCGTGTTGGGCAGGACAGATTTGCCACGCATGTTTTAAAACTTCTTCACTAATGTAAAAGTACATAAAAGCCCGGGTGGCTGTGGCATTTTACCCATAAAGCTGTCCAGATTGAATCTGGTTCTCTTTGCTACAGCATCTCTCTGTCAAAATCGCTTTGGGTCCCGTTGTTACTGCTGTAGAAATCTGAAATATGTTGACTTGTTGGACAGAAAATGCTAAATATCTGCAGCTGTATGAAAGTGAAGCTCACAACTTGTAACGCTTCACATCCAAAAGCTCCAGCACTAGTACTGACCACAGTCACCTATTTCTGAACTAAAAATTATAGGCTTGGAAACAGGTGTCTGAATTTAAGCAATTTAGTGATGTTAAATTTATTTTCTACTTTTAAGCATGTTTTGTGTTACTGAAGAATCCGGGCTAACAGTTGATCTCGCATTAGTGAATCATTACTTTCACCCAGGAAGAAGTGGGAATATTTGTATTTTTAACCTACCTATAGATAATACATGCACTGTTCCTGCATGTGTCGCAATTAGCCGTGTCTTGACCAGTCCGATATGAAAGCCTACAAAGACAAGAACATGAGGTCATTAAAAAGTAATTTGTTTTAGCGTGTTTTTGCCTTCTATGATACTTTTCATAGAAATTAGAACTTCAGGATTATTATTTTTTTTTTTTAAACTTCAATATTGAATATGAATATCCAGCCACTGTGAAAACAGGATCAAAAGTAGCGTATTGAGCTTCACGGACCAATGGGAAGATTCTGTTATTTTGGAAAATGAGTCTTTAATGCCTGCATGGAGAAAATAAAAGATTTATTTCTGTTATACTTTTGTAAATTAAACGGGGAAAACAGTAAGGAAACCAAGTGCTGTGAACCTCCTGTTGCATAAAGCCGCTCTGTACCAAAGTGATGAACCATCACCGTAAAGAGACGCGTTTACAGCTTCCGCAGACGTGACAGTGCTGGTTTGCTGGTGTGGGTTTTTTTTTTTTTTTTTTTTTTTTTTTTTTTTTTCTGCTTTCTCAAATACCTGAGGCTTTTCCTAGTTAGTGGTGGATGTACAGACTGTAATACTGCAAAATGGCAGGTGTTTAAGAATTTTGTCCCTCAACAGTGAGGTCTGAAAATCTGTTGTAGGGATGTTTACGGCTTAAAAGGACGAAAATGCCATTTAAATAACATCTCCTGTGTTCACCTAGCCTGTGCCTGTCCTCTGGTTTGAAGTCTGTTAGAGCAGTGTCTCTTAATTTATATATGTGTTGTCTCTGACTTGGTCAGAGAAGTGAATAAAAAGTGAATGAAAGGGGGTTTTTTAAGGTATGCCAAGTACTTTTTTTGTACATAGAAAGTTAATTAAAATAAATTAAAAAGAAAGTGTAAAACGAAAACTCCTAAGTTAACATTTATGTAGTAGTACTTGCTTCCTTTTCTGTAAAATCACAGGCTTAGCATCTTTTAAAGTTGTTTTCAGTTTGCATAAAATACAGACTGGTATCTGCAAAGTTTCTTCATAGATTTTTCTTATAAAGAAATGGGCCAATACCCCATCTATGGAAGTTTAAAGATGCGGAATATAGATCCGTTCAGGATTACTTAGGGGAATGCTTCTGAAGTCAGGTTCTACCCTGGAGCCTGGGACCCTTCTTACCCAAGGAGTTCAACTGCTTGACCTCAAATAATTTGCTTTGCCTAATGGGGGCATCTCTGCGCCTTCCCTGCCTGGGGCTGCCCTTGCTGCGGGGGCAAAGCACCTTTTTTCTGCTTCCCTGACAACGTAACAGTAATGAAAAACCCAACGTTTGCAAAAACATTGACTTAATTTTTATGTGATAAAATACCAAACCTATAGAATATAAAGTATTAATGGAAATGATACACATCCTTGGATGGAGAATCAGCATTTCCTAAATGCCGCAGGCTACTTATTTATCTCAGTGTTATTGTTTTCTTTGAAAATTATCATCTGGTCCTGTGTCACTTTACTATTTTAAAGGTTTGAATATTAGTTTAAGAGTTTATTACATTACTTGTATATTTTATATAAACTTACACCTTTGAGAAAAAAAATTACTGGTGTGAACTTGACGGCAGAGAGTGCACCTGAACTTTGTTAGACCAAGCTTGTCTTCACGGGTGACATTTCCACTTCCTCACTGATAACTCTGATGATCAATCGTTGGCATTGGGGGTGGTCATGGCACGGGGGGCCTGGGAATTCAGCTCCTTGGCACAGGGGCAGCACAGATAGCAGTTCTAATAGCGTGAATCTCCGTCCTTTTCTTATAAAGACTCTTTCTCCTTCTCATGCAAAATGCAAGGTAGAGTTCCTGCTCTTCTACTTGGTTGTTATTTGAAGAGGGCTTGGAATGCTACGGATTTGAAACTTGATAGCAAGTAATAAGTCAGTGGCCTCAGAAATGCTTTTTGTTCGGAGGAATGTACTCAAATCACCCAGATTGCTAAATATTAACATGACAGCAAAGCCAGACGTGTGAAAGAACTTCTACAAAGCAGGACGTCTATATTATGTATTATTTCTTAAGGGAAAAAACCAAGACGAGTTTATATTTGATTACAGTTACTTTTTATGCTCTCTAAGAGGGGTGAAGCAGTACCTGTTCTTCAGTTCCACTTTTAAGATCTTTCGGAAGTTGACATTCAAACTGTCGCCAGGCTGTTAAACTTGGACTCGTAAAATGTTTTTTCCAAGCTATTGATCAAATACTAAAACCTCTTACTAAAGATGCAACATCTAAAGTTTACAGATCAGTTGATGAAAGCCTTTATTTACGGAGGACCTAAAGGGTCATTAATAATTGCCTTCAGAGGAATACAGCACCGTGCTCCGAGGGCCTCTTTATAGGTAAAGACATAAAAACGTTGGGTGCCAGGTTGGGGTTTTTTTCTCATTAGTTTCCACTTGGGCCATTTTCATTCATCTTTGTACGCCTGCAAACTACCATTTAAACGCACAGTTCATTATCTGGCTCCTAGGCTAACAACCTGCTCCGCTCCGCCAGTCTCTCCGGTTTCTGCGCGGTGCCGCGGGGTGTATGCTGTTCGCGCTTGGCCTGCCTCTCCGCTCTGCTGGCTAAGAAATAATTTAATAATAAGGTTTTTTTTTTAAATTATTTTTTCAAAGTCCAGTGTTTATGAAAGCAAAGTGTAGTATATATCCTGCTAATACCTGTCCCCGTTATCCTGGATTGCTGCGAGATGAGCCCTGTGACGACGAGCGACAGCGACATCTTATTTGTGCAGTTCCTTAAGAAGATGGTTGGATGTGTTTTAGGGACGTGCCTGGTGCTCCGAGGGATCTGCTCTAAAAGAGCAAGGTTTCTGGCGGCAGTTGTAAAGGCAAGGTCACCTGCTTACTGTGAATCCTGACAAGTCTTTATTTTTATCATAGAATCGTTTAGGTTGGAAAAGCCCTTTAAGATCATCAAGTCCAACCGTTATTTTTATTTTTTCCCCCTAATTGGGGTGTTTGAGAACTGTGACTTTCACTGCAGGACTGGAAAAAGAAGGGAATTTTTTGTTTGGAAGAGAAGGGGGTATGAGGAGCGTTCCTCCACCATGAGTGGAGAAGAGGAGGGATAAATCAGAGCCCCCAGGACAAATCTGCTGTGGTGGCTTATCCCAGTGCTCCCAGCCCACTCATTCTGGTGCAGAACTCAGAAACACTTCAGCAAGAAGTCATACAGGGTTAACCACCCAAATAATCATATTGCATTATTAAAAATCCTACAGATATGTCTCCGAATCCTTACCTTCCCTGTATGCTCACACCTGTAACACAGAAGTACGTACGTGGTTACTATCATGGTTTGCCAAGCAGTTTCCACCAGCACCGCACCCATCCTGACAAAACAGTAATATTTTAGTTGGATAAACGCAGCGCGTGCTGGGAGGCTGGTTACTTATTTAGCAAAAGCCATACTGGCTTTGGTCTTAATGTGGATGTGCCAGTTCAGTCGTGAGCTATAGTCCTGCTTCTGTAACTGCCAGTGCTTTCGAGATCTTATTGAAAATAAGGTATCAAATATACGTTAGGTTAATAAACTGTCTTTCTCAAAACTGAGTTTTCACTATTTTATTTAAATTAGTTTCTCAAGCAGATGATGATCTTTAAATGCCCACTAATTCCGGACTTCCATATACTTTGAAAACATATTTCCTAGTTGACGGTGTAAGGCAGACTCATTAGGCGGATGAAAATGGTCCTTTGATGTAAGTCCCTGGTAACGGACGATAGGACGAGGGGGAATGGTCTGAAGTTGCACCAGGGCAGGTTTAGGAAAAATTTCTTCCCCTTGGGGCTGTCAGGCACTGGAAGGGGCTGCCCAGGGAAGGGGTCAAGTCCCCAGCCCTGGGGGGATTTAAAAGTCGGGCAGAGGCGGTGCTGAGGGCCAGGGTTTGGGGGTGGGATGGCAGGGGTAGGGGAACGGTTGGGCCTGATGATCTTAAAGGGCTTTTCCAACCTAGACGATTCTATGATTCTATTTAAAACTGATACGATATTTGGATGATGGGTTTGAAATACTGATTTTTCGCCTTACACATTCAGCACTGCTTGCTTTGAGCATCATCGTCATTGAGAAACTGCACCGTTTAGGGTAATACATATTTTTTTCTAGTCGAATGTAATTTATGATAAACTTTTCTTAAAGTATCATTTTTTCGTAGTGAATATGGTCAGCTTTTCAGAGACGATTTTCCTTTCAAACTACAGATTTAGCGATGCTGCCTTCTCTGAACCATCCTATTAGTTCGACTTCTTTGTAAGCCCCGAGAACACTACATGGTGTCACAGCGTTTGGTTTCCATAAGGCGGTTTGATGGGCAGTTTAGCCAGGACTGTGTTGTGTGAGCGTTAGTACAGTGTAAATTCAATTATTTCCATATAAATTAAACTCTTCATGAAAGAATTCTGTTGTTGATACCCCAGGGCTTTGGACTTTCACTTTCTTATTTTCACATAATTATCTACATAAACACTTGCATGGAATTAATCTACTTCATGCCAGCAAAGATTTTACTATGGGCATAGCGTTTCCATGTAGCTCGTAGGCAGCGAGGTTGGTTTGCGGCGCAGACTTGCTGCAAACCAGAGCATCCCGTGGGTCTTAACTGCTAGGGTTTGCGCGCACAGTCGGGATACCGGGGAGCAGAGTTCTGGGTGACTCTGCTTGCCTTCTGAGATGGAATATTTTGAATAAGCTACTATCTTCCTTCCCCTTAAAAATAATTCTAAGGGTATTCCAGTGCGGAAGAGCTCAGGCTAGAGACCAGTAACTTTTTTCTTCATTGATAAACCAGTTGTTGTTTTTTTGTAAGAGTAAATACCGTAAAATGTGAAGTTTTTCATAAGCAAAGATCACTACAGAAAGTGTGTTTTCTTTTCGGAGAAATGAAAGTTGGTTTTGGTCTGGTTTAGATCCAAAGTGGAGTATTTCACTTTGCACAGAGTGAGATGCCTGGGAGCCGGGAGTTCCCCCCAAGCTATGCCTCCCCTGGGCAACGTGCTTCACATAAAAATAATCTCAGCATTAAGCCTAGCAGCTCATTTTACAAATCTTAACATCTTGATTTTGGGAATGCCTCATTGATTTAAGCATAAGAAGCGTTACATTTTGTAACCTGCTTCAGTCTCTCCCTTCTTTCATCCATTCCTCAAGAAGATTAAACCTGATCCCCACCAGGCTGGGCTGCCCTGTCTGGGGTGTGAGCTGGGGGACCTCCGCTCGGCCGTGCCGCTGCTTCGAGGTGTGGGTGGGCCTGTGACACCTAATCACTCTCGGGAAGAAGAAAATCCATTAAGTCTTAAAGTGAAATAGAGATCTAGTTAGATTTTTTGGTACTGAGGTCTGTCCAAACGTTCTGAATGTTGAATGAGAAGTTGTCGATTTTGCCCTTCTGGTTGTTGTCCCTGTCTCCAGGGCTCAGTTTTGGGGGCAGTTCTGTTTAATACCTTTATCCATGACCTGGGCGAGGGGATCGAGGGCACCCCCAGTCCGTTTGCAGATGGCACTGAGCTG
>NW_009259037.1:1696425-1710733 GCF_000687185.1 Egretta garzetta | reverse complement strand
GGGGGTGGGATGGCAGGGGTAGGGGAACGGTTGGGCTGGGGGAGCTTAAAGGGCTTTGCCGACCTAAACAATTCTGTGATTCCTGGTCTTATCCTGGCTTTCCTTGGTATGGTCCCTTAGGTGCTCCTGTGGGCTCTTCCACGCAGAGTTTTGCGTGTTTGTGCTGCAGTGTGGATGCTCACTTCAGGTCTCCTAAAAGATGCAACATTTGGAATCCGCTGGTATTAAGGTGTGAGGTGCAGTCAGAGTGCAGCACTTGGCATGTCTGCCTTCTAACAAATTCGTTCTTTATGTTACCTGCCTTCCCTGAATCAGCCCACCAAATCTAGCCCTTTACCCCTACCAGTCAGCAACTCCCCAGTTTTTCCTCCGTGATCATAGTAAGAAAAATGTTCTAATTTATATTTGGAAAAATATTTACCTTGTGGATGCTGAAGGAGATCTCTTGGTTTAATTAGGTTGCTTTCTGGGTAATTGGGTAGAACCTGGGCTATGTTATGATTTTGTTTCCAAAAACAGTAAAGAAAATAGACTGGAGTGAGTGTTTAGGGGGTTTTGGGTGGTTTTTAATCCTGTCACTATAGCCAAGTAAACATGGCACTGTCCATTCCTGGTTTGAGGGCATGGGTGCCGATCTGCTAGAAGGGCACTAACTCCGTATACCGGAACGTTTGATCAGCTTCCCCATTATTCACACCATTACTGGGTTTCATACTACTTTGGCATCTGACGTGGTTGGCACACGCTACCAGAAGTCATTACTCCAGTAGCTTCCTCCTTTGATACCTTACACCTTGGATTTTCTGTTTTCACATGGACGTAGACGGATGGGCACAGTTACTCGACGCGGTGCTGTATGGTCAGGTCTGGGGAAGGGATGGATATAGGTTGCTTGTATCGCCGTGTCTGCGTCTAACGGGCTGTCTCACCTTGGGAAGGCTATCTCCTCCCCATACTCAGTTTTTCACATATGCTTGCTATCTACATTGCATATTATTTTCAGGAGGTTTTCGTTTTATTGCATTTTTTTTTTTTTTTTTTTTTTTTTTTAGCGGTCTTGGCACAACCTGAGCTTAACCTCAATTAACACTTCCAAGTATTAAAATATTATAATGAAGAGCAACCGTTTTGCTGACATGGACTGGCAGGAACTAATAATAGGCTGCAATTTTCAGAGCAGCCTGAGGGAATTACACCCTCTAAATCCCTGAGAAATGCAGAATTCACGCACGTGCTTGAGGCTTTTTTTCTGAAAATACCAACTGTAACATCAAAATCTTTGCATTTGAGTAGGTTTTTTGCTCGTATAAATGAGAGACCCCATTGAGCTGAGAGAGGGAAGCTTAGATCTGTATGAGCTGATTTTTTTCCCTGTTGTTCAGTAGGTAGCTAGTGAAGGGGCACTAATTCAAGTATCCTGGGCATCTATTAAAAACAAAGAAAAAACCTTACAAAATGATTTGGAAGGATAGCTCTGTTACATCTGGATGTCTTCCCTTATCTGCTGGGATGTAGGGAATACTTTGTATTAATTGAGTTACTTAACGGCGTGATTTTGCAGAAGTGGCTGTGCTTCAGAGTGTGTTTATGCTCTGATGGGTATGATATTGAAGTTCATCACACTTTTGATGTATTACCACCAACAAGGAGGCTAAACAGGCTTCAGGAACTTCTTTTTTGTTGGTGTTTGTATTAAAATATAGTGAAACAAATTATCTTAAGAAGGCAGAACCTTTGAGGTGGCGTTGAAGTATAGCGGAGGAAGCGTCGGCCATGGTTCTCCTTAGGTCTTTGTATAAATGGGTATTGCATTTCCATGCACGGCCTAGTCCTGCTGGGACTACTTATAGCATAGCTAGTTAAACATGCTAACGTTATCTGTCTTTACAGAATAACGGTTTAAAAATAGTCTGGTGGAGAACTTCCCCCAACTTTTGTTTCCTACTGTAAAGTATTAGAGAGCTCATTGCTAATAACTGTTCTTTGAGAGAAAATTCTCCATACTCACTGTTAACCTAAGTTGCCTTTTGGCAAAATAAGATGACTTCACCATGTCATGTGTGTTTTAGTTGTCCTTATGACTTGAAAAAGTCATGTTTTAGCTATGCAGGAAAATCACTTGTATATGTTTTGCAGGTTAAAATAAATCCCGCTTAGCCACAGAGGTTTAGTCTAGCCGAGGAAAAATTTGCTGTTCTAGCTCAATGGAAAGCCTCACATAAACACATTTCAAAAATCGTTCAGCAAAATCATGTTTCTGTTGGATTAATATCTGCTGCTGGTTCCCTTAAGAACTTGTATTCTGCTGTCAAACCAGCAGTTACGTACAGGTAGAAAACACCTTGGGTTGGCTTACGGCTCGTATAAAGGTGTTCTGAAAAATCACTCACCGGGCAGACCAGTTGAAAAATTGTTTCAGCCTTACTGCTGCTGTGTTTTCATTACATTCATAATTAACTAATTAGCAGTTTTCATTTATAGATGATAGCGGTGCAGCCTGATAAAAATCAAGACCAGTGTTGCGCTTTGAGCAATTGTCTTGAGGCTTTTTTTGTTTGATGTCTGCAGCTGGATGCAAACACTGAATCGTTCCATGCTTATCATAGAATCATAGAATGTTTTGGGTTGGAAGGGTCCCCTAGAGGTCACCCAGTCCAACCCCCCTGCAGGAGCAGGGACACCGCTAACTAGATCAGGTTGCTCAGAGTCCCATCCAACCTGGCTTGCCAGAGGTGGGTTGGCGTTTGGTGTTTGGTTTTTAGTTGGGTTTTTTTCCCCCTTTTTTTTTCTTTCCTCCTTGGCTTTCACGTAAAGATTTTTCTTTTTTCCCTGGGGTTTGTTGGCATCGCTTATTTGGTTCCCCAGTCCCAGTGCTGGGAGCATCCTCGGTGTGTCTCCCAGTCAGCACGGGCCCCTTGTGCTGGAGGGGATTGTCTCCCCTTTACGTGACAGGTAGGGGCTGGCTCCGCCGGCGGTGTGGAAGTCCTTGGACTACTCAGAGTGGCTCTTGAGAGAAAGATGCTTCTGTGTGCCCTGGATCAGGTTAGGTTGTCTTGAAAGAGATTGTTATTGCGCTGTAGCTCTTTGCAGAGACCTGCGAAAGGCTGCGGAGCTGTCTCGTACCTCTAAGACCCCACCCGGCTGGAAGCTGTTGCCTGGCTTGCTTAGCAAAGTCACAGACTTGTAGGCAGGATTTGCCCTCGCGACGGTTCTTTTCCATACCGAAAGCCTTGACGTTACCAGCGCAGCTGTTCCGCAGCCAGCATACTCGGCAGCAAAGCTCGGTACCTGTGCGCGGGGGCAGACGTGCAGAAATCCCACGGTACCGAGCTCGAGCACCAGCCAGGTTGCTTCAGGGGTACGTCGGGAGCTGGGCAGGACTCGCTGAGAGCCACGCAGGGCTAAGCAATACCAGCTAACGCAGGTTTATTCAAAAATAACTCCTTTTTGCAAGGTTATTTTAACTGATGAGGAAGAAAGCAGAAATCCTCTGATGCTCTAAAATAAAACCGAATCCTTTTTCCACTTTTTTTTTTCCCCCTATCCGTCTTGTTATTGCAGGGCTGATATTACTCATTTGGTTTCTGAAAATACTTTGAAATGTACAGAAGCTCAACAGTGAGATTTTTTTCAGGCTGTTTCCAAGACAGTAGTTTGTTGTCTTTTACTGGATCCTGACAGTTGGAAGCAGATGACTAATTTTCTTTTTGAGGTATTTGCACCGTGGGTGTATGGCATGACTCCCAAGACAGCAATTCAAGTGCTTTCACCCCGTAAATATATTTTATATTACACTCAGGTTGGTCAGGGACTGAAGGGTTTTAAACAAAAATACATATTTTAATAGGGCTGTCTAGCAATTTTTAAAAAAACCCACTGAGAATGGAGAGAATTAAAGTGTATTTGAAGTGAAATCACAAAATCTTACAGGAATTAGGTGCATACGAGGTCTAGCATCTCTCTTGAATATTTGTGCCTCTGTTGTCTCATCAGAAAAATCAGGAGGATAATTAAAATGCCAACTCTTTGTATGAATAATAACCCAGGGAATGTGTTTGCTCCGGCTGAGCAGCAGCTGTATCGCCGCGTGTAGTTCTCAGGCCAGAGGCTTCCAGCGGGTTATCCAGGAACGCACCCCAGGAGCTACGCTACGATGAGGTCTGTTCTTTACCCCTTGCACCCTAAATCTCCCGACGGTGGCTTGCTCCTGCCCTCAGCACGTCGTTCCTCGGATGCCCTGAGACTTCTGAACCCTCAGCTCATCATCGGGCCTGCTGCACCCATCCTTTTACTGCAGCTTCGGAGCATGTTACGTTCCTCTTCCAAGTTCCCATTCCTCTTTCACCCCCAAATCCACCTAATTCTAAAATTCATTTCTTCTGCGTATCATTTTTGGGACCAGCTGGGGCGATGCGTTCAGTGGTGTCGTCACCGGGCAAAACTCCCGGCCGCACACCTCCCTGTTGCTCCTGCCCTGAATTGCTTCTCCAGAACAGAGCGATTACTCAGCCCCTGCGCTCTGGCCAGCGCTCCGTCAGCCGCAGCACGGAGATTCATAACTGCAAGCCTTTAATGCAAGTGAAATCCCCTCAACCGACCGGACCAGGGGGTGTTTCATGGGTGTGAACTACAGGCGAAGAACACCTTGGATCTTGTTTGACTCGGACTTCTAAATTAAGAAGGCTGCTAACAAGTGTTGTTTCCATAAAGACAGAGAAATAAGAAGTCTCTGGTATTTTTTCATAATTTTGAAGTGATTGAGATTTCAGTGCAAGCCCGAATACTCTGTGTGCATTACACACATAAGCCTATGACAGCTTACAGTAATAGCTACATCAGCCGTGCTATATTCAAACCAAAGAGCTTGTTTAAAATTCTAAATATTATGTGGCAGCATAAAACTGAGACTATGGAGTACGATTACTGGCCACCGATCTTGCTGATTGCGTGCTACTTGCAAAAAGGATGGGGAATTGTATGGAGAAAAAAACCAGCAGGAAGGACCCTGGAAATGCTGAACTCTTTTTCTGTTGAAGCTTGACTAACTCTTTGCAGGTCCCAGTACTTTCTGTTTTGTGATTTCCATAAATAATGGAAGTTTGAGATTTCACTGCAGCACAGGAGAATCTGTAGAGCTGCAGTTGGGCATTTGCTTGAGCTTTGTGCACAGATGCTCACAAAGTCCCAGCCCTGGCAATTTTTTCTGAGCTTGTATGGATGACAGTGAAGTAAACAAATCTCTTTGCGTTTACCAAAGAAATGACCTAAGTCATGCCAGGTTGAACTACTCCGGAGTGTAAATTGCCTTGTTAACGGCAAAATACCTCTGCTCATCTCTACAACCCGGTCTCTCATGCTGATGAATTATTAGACCATACACGGCTTCTATCGCGTCTCCTTAGGATATTGGAACCGAGAGGGAAAAAAAAATGTAGTGTACCCAGTGCAGTGCTGTCTGTCCTCTTCTGGTTTGCTCATGCAGCAAGTGTCGTGGTGAAAAACATCCTCCGTCAGCATCTTTGTAGTCAAAGTGGGCTAAGCACAGCGGGATGTGTTTGGAGAGGTTTCCAGCCTCCCTTGGCATGGCAGTTTTCCTTCTTGGTTGACCTGCGACACAGCCGATCCCTGTGCTGCTGCTCCACGAGACGCCGAAACAAACCATCGTGTCAAACTGTCACAAAAAGCTCAGAGTCGTCCCCATTTCACTTAAGCATTCTATGAAACTGCTGCTTTTCTACGTGTTTGCTTATAACATGGGAAAAAATGGTTCAGTGACAGAGCAGAGTAACCTGGTGCTGACTGCAGACAGCGAACGTGTGCCCGTGGCCCTGCGTTGGACTGCTCTGCATGTTTTAACGTGGTTATCCATTTCCTTAGCTGTCTTCAGAATGCCTCTCTATTTGCAAAGCTCACAACGAAGCCGTTAAGGGCTACGAAACAGCGTAGACAACCTTAGTTTCTTCAAGGCCTGAGCTGAGAACGGTTGCTGGATCGGTAATTAAACGAAGAAGGCAGCAGTGGTGGGGTGCGGGGAGGACAGACGGACACGTGCCTACGAGCTCCTTGCTTAAAAGGCATTTCCCTCCAGTTTCTGAAATGGTCCACGGGTACTTGAATCCAGCTTGGACGCTTCATCGTCTCCAATGCTTGCTTACCCTCAGTTCCCTGAATGAATGTGTTGTGCAGGAGCTTTCTTAAGACTGAATTGCCTTCGTTCTGGAATGGGGGTAGCAGGGAGTCTCAACCATTTAAAAACAAAACGCCCTTCTTCCGACGAGTCGTCTTCCTAAAGCTGCCCAGTCAAAATCCATTTTTCCCCGGACAAGATAAGAGAGAAGCGTATCTCTGTGGACGCGCAAGGGCTCAGACGTAGGTGTCAATTAGAAATCTGGGGATTAATCTCTTGGCGAACGAACAGCAGCGAGGAGTCTGACACTGGAAAGCTCATTTTGTCTCATTTTTACATGACTGGATAGGTACCTGGCTCATTGCTCTGTCTCTTTGGATTCTAATACTACCGACAGTCAAAATGCAGTTATTAAAGGATTACTCTAATTGTGTAAAGTGAAAACTGGTAATTCAGTGCCTAAATAACATCCTCTTTAAAAGACTGATTTAGCAGAAAAACCCTCCTTGCAGGTATGTAATTTGGACAGCTCGGTGACAGTTGGAAAAGCTTCCCTTATGATCTGCGGTAATTCATATGGATATATTTAGCAAGAACATAGTCTGCTTACGCTCTTTTTTGAATCGTTCCTTATAAGACTTCACTGGTATTTCCAGATTTGAATCATGGAAGTTTGCTTTTATTGGCCTTTGCGTCACTGCAGCCAATCTGACGGAGAAGTCTCGCGCCTTCATTTCACTTCAAAGCCTGAAGAGATGCTGAAATGAGGAGGTGTGGTAGTGAATGATATTTCACCTTGTTTTTAAAGTCTATGGAATAGCAATGAGGTATAAATCAAATTATTTTTCTGAATGCATCGAATACTTTTCCTTCAAACTGTGCCTGGATAGTGGATGCAGATAAATAGCCAGAATATATTAGCAAAATAAGTTTTCTGAGACTCAGAATGTTCCGAGTGCAACTTTTTGAGAAAGCAGAGTAAGCATCAAGATCAAGTAACTTTATTAAAAAGATGATGATGCTTTTTTTTCTGTTGTTTTGTGTTTATTCCACGTACTGGATGTTGCTAACAGTTCGCTCTTCATTTCCGTTGATCAGCATTGGCTTGTTCAGAGCCTCCTACCGCTGTATCCCTAAGGCAGGATGTTAATAGCGATGACAGTGCTCTTTATCTTAAATGTTACAGTGTCCAGGTACTCCGAATACCTGTGACACATGTTCCAGGAATGGCTGGGAACTGTGAAAGTTTGCCCTTTTTATCCACTCGGACAATCTGATCTGAAGCTTTGATTATGAGCAACAGAATAAAATTGTCCGAGTCTAATGAAAAAATCCTACCCAAAATATAAATCCCATCAAGTTTTGAAGGTCTGTGAAATACTGCGCTATGAAACGCTGACGTTACCTGCCCTTTTAGATCTAACTCCAGATGGGTTTTCAGTGATCGAGTTCAGAAAAAGCGTAATACGAGGTTAAACCTTGGGCGATGCCGGATCTTTTACCTTGAGTGATACTGGATCTTTTTAATGATCGATCTTAGGTAATTGGCTTCCAGTGGGGGTTACTGAGAGTATTAAAGAAGAGGGCTCAAGGGTGCCCATGTGGACTGACAGCAGGTACTGAAATAGCCTCCGTTAGGAAATACGCGGTTTCGGCGTATAATGGACTTGTTCCAGGGATGAGGTGTGTCGAGCTGTGCGAGGCGTCAGCACGTAGCGTAGTGCTCTGCCGCGTCTGCTTGATGTGAGCTTGGGAATGCAGAAGGGAGAAGGCTGGACTACTGCTTTCTAGCTTGGAAAACCAGGTTACATACGGTGAGGGCAGGCAAGTGGACTTTTATGGCATCTTAATAATCACCCTGCTTTCAGGGAAGGGTAAGCGAGCATCTGAGTGATGGCTGGGGGATGAACTGTGCTTGGGAAATGAGCAGAGGGCAAGGAGGATAGGACTGGTTATGGGTCCACACACAAAGAATTCGTCTTAAAAGTGCTTTAGTGACCCAACGGAAGAGCAGAAATGATCCCGTAATGCACTTTGCTTCAGTACGGCTCCCAGTTTCTAGTGTGACACGTACACCTTTTGGGCAACGACAAAGCCTGACAGTTCAGCTGTTAATAACGAGAATTAACTGTGCTGACAAAAAGAGAGGGCGTAGTTATATGAATGGCTGCGAGAGAAGGAAGAGAAGGGCGTTCTCTTGCTGTTGGAACCAGAATATAAAAACTGCTCTTACGGTACTCGAATGCCTCACTCTTAAGACTGCTCTTTGCAGAAAGAGCAGAGAAAATGGTATGTATGGATTAAATTGAACAAACCCACCCAACCCTCCACTGGCCCGAGGATCGCAATGCCTCAAAGCACTGAGCTGGGTAAAAATTGTTTCTTTTCCTTGACTGAGGAAGATGGATCTGAAGAGGTTTCCTATCTCTGCCTTAGAAAGGTGAACTGTTACCAACTCCAAAGAGTTTGGTTCTATGATCTACGTTTGAGAACGATCTAGAAATGATGCACACTCTGAAATACAACTGTAGTGAGGGTAAGGAGATGAGAATCTCAGAGGTGGTCTTGGGTAGAGTCACAGCCAGAATGAATGAGACCGCTCCAAAGGACAGGCAAAGCAGATGGACGTGAAGATGAGAGAGTTGAAAAATAAAGCAAGTCATCGTAGCTCTTTTCTGAAGGACTGCTGTTACAGACTCTTAAAACCCGGTGGCACTCAGGATGTGATACAATTTGTGCCTCACAGATGGAATTTGTTGTATTCTTTTGGTTTTCATATATTTATTTGCAGTGCAGCTGTCTTCTGCTGTTCAGCTGATCTATCTATTGCTTCCCTCCGTTTCCAGGTTTTCTCGTAGAAACAATTTTCTTAAACTTTTCCATTGCTGTGGCTGTAATTGAAAAAGCAAAACAAACCCAGCGAGGGGGGGAAGTCCCAAACCAAACCCTGTCATCTTATTTCTCGGCTAGCACACTACTCCCAAAGGCTGTGCTTTCAGAGGCTGTATTCTTGTAAACCCTTCAAGCTTTCTTTTCTCCTTATGTGGAATGAGGCACTGCCCAGTATTTCAGAATATTGGCTCGTGCGCGTAGATGGATTGAGTTAGCAGAGGTTGTTACTGCCTTTATTTGCTCTGTCTCCTTCGTCTGAGCTCAATAGCTGGACTGGACTTGAAGTGGCTTCCGAAAAGGAGAAAAGCAAACAATCTGGGCAATAATTGCTTTGGCTATCTGACTTCGGTTGCCACCGTTCCTGAGTCAGGACGATAAGTTTGTGCTCAACTCTTGGGACCTTTAGCCAGAAGTACCTGGGTGAGGATGCTGTCTCTGCACCGCGTGAAGCTTGTCCTCGCCCCTTGGGTACAAATGTCCATCCAGACACGCACAGTATTGGTTATTTTTCTGCTTAGAAATGATAGGAAGAGACACAAATATCCCTTCTTCATTGGAAAACGTGCAGTGACATTTAAATTCCATCCATGAGAACGTGTCCTTTCAAAGCCTCTTTGAATGAGCCTGGGACTGCTCGTTTCATGAATGTTTGTTGAGAGCTCTTTAAATTCCTGAACCACTGTCGACTAATAAATGGATATAAATTATCTCTGAAACAGGGTCATTTAACTCTTGTCTAATGTGTAGCATTTGGCCTGTCGGAGTCAAAATGCTGTGACTTACTTCTGTACGGCGAATTGAGTACTTTGTTTATTAAAATTTCTCATTTGTTGTATGATGAGAAGGGCCTGGGTTACCGTTACTTTTCCCCGTAAGGATTTAAAGGGCAGGTCACCGGTGTTCTCCAGCGGCAAAATATTTTTGATTATCTGTTCACCTTCTGTTAGGTATTTCAGAGGTGTCAGTTAGCCAGGTTTTGGAATTAGTGACTTGCATTTTGCTTTCACTCCGGTCGGCCTTAGAGAGGCTCCGTACGGAGCAGAATTTGGCTTGCTGAATTGAACGCGCTGGATCTGAACACAGACAGGTATGTCTGTAGTCGATACAGATTGCTAACAGTTTGCTAGAAGATAAAGCAAGCATCGTTCGGAGCATAAAACTTGTAAAGCTGCCCCTTGCAGTATTCAACATTTTTTCAACTTTGAGCGGGGAGTCTTAATTGAAGCTGTAGCTCTGTTACGTTTATTTGTGCATGACTTAACGCAAACCTTGTTGAATGCTTTTTTTTTTGTGATTTTTTTTTTCTGCAGGAGCTGCCACATAGTAAGGTATGATTACCATTTTGCCAAAGATTTAGCAAATAATGACGCACATATGAAATAGGTTTCATCATTTCCTTTGATATTGGGGGGTCACGGGCTAGCGACGATGATTTCTACCCCCATCCCCAAATCTACTATGTGTTATCTAAATAGATGCAGTGCTTTAAAATTATGCAGTGCCTGATGGTAAGAGCTGTGATTCCCGGTGGCCCAAATTTTGCATTCTGTGGCCAATAAATGGGGCCTGATCCCAGGTCACACTGCGCTCTCCGGGTCTCGGATTTGGCAGAGCGACGTGAGCCCCTGGCTCCGTCGGGTGTTCGAGCCACTCTGTGTTTCTGTTCCTACCTCCAGCGGTTTTTCCCTTTCTTTTCGGCAGAGTTGAGTGCTCTATGTTGTTGCTAATTGCAGATAATGTAGTACTGACATTTTGAAAAGTATACATAGATGATATTCACCCAAAGGATCATACTCCGATCTTCGGAGATGCTGATACAATTTTGCTGGCGTAGACTCATTTAGTGATGAATTGCAGTAATAGCAGTTCAAGACCTACAGCATATTAGTGAAAATGAATCCACTGAGCACTAGTCCCATGGCAGTACAACAGCACTTAAAGAGCACTGATTTTCTTAAAGGGAGAAAAATCTGATTAAGAGATTTAGCTGCAGGTTTGGTTGGGGTTTTGGGGGGGTTTTTTTGGTGGTTTGTTTTTTATTTTATTTTTTTTTTACCAGCGGTGTGTTACTTGTGCTTGTTTCTTGATATATGTTACTGTAAGGAATTTAATATACATAAGACAACCAGGAGAGTGCCATAAACACAGCACATTTTCTGCTTTAGCAGATCGAAGGCTCCTATACGCTACAGTAAGCAGAGAGGTAGCAGTAATACTGCTTTTAATTTCTTGTTATAAACTGACCTAACACCTGGTTATAAAAGGAAAAAAGATCAACACGATAAAATTGAGAAGATCGTAATAGTGTACGTGGTGGTGGGTGTCTGTGGCAAAAATGTTACAGAAGTGAATGCAATAATTGGAAAGAATTATTCTAATAAAAGGATGGGGCAACCTATTATTGAAATAGTTGTCTAATTTGAGGGAAATAGGGATAAAGACAGGCTTCATGGTAATGATGCGTTGGTGCTTTGCAGGAGAACAGTGTGTTCTTTTCAGCTGTGGATTGTGATCACTGGAAAACAGAAATGTCCCAAGCATAATGCTGGAGTCCTTTGTGCAGTCTTCTTTGAAATCACCCAGGTGCTAGAAAATTAGAGGGACCGGGAATGCAAGAATTCCTAACCCAGGAGAAAATACGCAAGTATGCATCTCCCTTCTTTCCTCCTTCCCATCCCTACAGCCTTCACGTCTAGCTGGGAGGGGGCATGTTTGGGACATGCCTAGAGCGTATGGAAGAGCAGCTGGAAGCAGCTCCAAGTACAGACCCTGTTCTGCTCTTGGTCAGTTTTAAGGCAGCACCTTTCTATGTTGTACTTAAAACAACACCACCCCAGTCTGAAATCTCACTTCGATCTGTAGGTACTCTGCTTCCAATGTTTATAATTAACCCCAACCACTGGTGTAAGTGCCACTGGTTCCCGTTAACATCGAAGAATCATGGAAACGTTCTAGTTGTCTCTTCCGCATACCACAACATGTTTGAAATGATTTCAAAACGCGTGATGTGATTTCCAGTGGCAATTTCACCGTCGCTGGGGAACCTATGGGGGGCAAGTAAAGGGGTGCTAATAAATAAGGCTCTTTTGGGGCAAATATAATGTGCTCTTGCAAACTCCAACGCACGCGTCTGTGTGTATAAGAGGCTGCAGAGATGTTCGGAAGAACCGGGGTTTATGGATAGTTCCACTGTTTGAGGATTGATGTAGGCTACAGCTGTGTCAGGTTGACAACTACGGAAGGGTTATTTGAAGATACCAGCAATCATCGATAGTTTGGGCAAAACCTCTTTTGTGCTGAGGGCAGGGATACACTCCTAATGCTGGCTACGTCAAATGGGTCTGCTGACATGAGGGCAATACAAAAAAGAAGGATTTGCTGCGCCCGTTGCTCTGCTATCTTTGGGACAAGATAAAAGATCGATATGTGAGTGTAGCACTGGTGTATATAGCAGCTGACTTTGTGGGCTGACGTGTGTGTTCGTACACCCAGGGCCCTCGATGATCAGATGATGAGTTATGATGAAGAAATACTTTTTGCTATTTTGTGATTTGACAAGCAGCATGCCACTTCTTTCCGATTCTCTTGCAGTTTCTGTAAAGTTTAGAAAGTCAGAGGAATACTTTTTCTGAATAATAATTTTAAAAAAAAAATAATCAGTAAGCCTGTGTTGCTTTCGGCTAGATCAAGAAGCTTCCCAGTCTGAAGATCCAGGATTTGACAAGGTATTCTAAAAATACTATAACCAGCTGTAAAATAAACTAGAAATGCTAAGGCTGTGTTGACAGCATTGTCCAACAGCTAAGATGATTTTTTAATGAAAATCATTTTGAATTTTTAGGATTAATGAGATGTTTTCTACATGCCTAGGGAAAGCTGAATTTCTAATCTTAAGATGTACCTTTTTGATTCAAATGGAAACGCGCTGCTCCACGTAGCACGAGCTACTGGTTTCTAGTTTTACAATCCCCATTTCTTCTGATAAATTATGATTTAATTACAGAAGTATTTAAAAACACACGAACAGTGCACATACCCGTTGAGGCGCATTCATTGAATAAAGATTAGCCAACCAAGGCGAATAAGCCTGCAAAATGCTTGTTAAGGTAATGCAGGAGAGGGCTTGAACTGTCTAAGTACAGGCTTAAAGGTTGTAGTGTGTTAATAGTAGCTGTTACTTGTAATGCCTTATAGGTGGATTTAAGTAACTAAGTTGGGGCTAGACAACATTTTGTTCCTTTAGGCTTGAGTTTGTTGTGTGTAGAGTAGTGTGAAGGCTGTAAAGACGACTTTGATATTCAAAATTTTCATTTCATTTCCTTCGGAAAGCAGTATCATTAAAAATTCAGAAGGTGCAAGTAAACCAGACAAGATTCATATGCCGTTAATGGAATTATATTAAGAGTTGTAATAATATCCCTTAATCTTAAAAAGGTAAGTCTCTTACACAATGAAGGTTTTTTCTGCTGCTTTTCATGCTGTCTGAGGTATTACGGTTAATGCAAGTTGCTGATGTGAAAGCATCCTCACTAATCCTGTTTGGAGGACGGCTCGTTCTGTGCTCGTTAGAAAAGGTATACGAAGCATTATTATAGGTCCTTCGCTAAATAACTACTTAATTACACATCCTGGGACAAGCAGATACCGAATCTGCGACTACTGCTGACAGGTTTCCCTAAAGCAGCAAAACTTAGCCCGCGCGAGAAGCACAGCGTGTAACGCCTTGGTGTGCTGCGGAGGAACGCGCGGCGGCGGCTGCAAGCGTACATTAGCAAATTCAAGGGCAGGACTTGTTAGGAAAGGCATTTAAAAAGAGCTTATTTTAAAAGCTTCTACTCACCCTTCTCTGTGAGCTTCTCCTTTCTCTAGCTCCTGTATAACACCCAACAACACTTTTATGGTTTCCTGACTAGAGCTGATCAAATTTTCCATCATCTGAAGCTGCGCTTTCAAGTCCACAACTTCCGTGTGAGGCACGATTTGTTGGCATTCCTCGCTCACCGCCACGGCGGTCTGGCAAGGCTGGGTCTCCTCCATGGGCGAAACGTTTATCTGAAGGGTCTGTTCGTTACATTCGGTGGCTTGGCACTGCGCCCGCGACGAGCAGGCTCGAGCATCTCCCGCCTGGGGCTGAACACCATTCAGGTGCACAGTCCTCTTTTTGTCCTCCTCGGCTGTCGGGCACGGGGACCAGTCGGTCTCGGCCGTGAGATTTGGCAGGTCGGGCTGCGAGGCGATTGAACCGGCCGCCGGCAAATAAACGGTGGCCACTTCAGTCTTGGAGACCCT
>NW_009259037.1:1681945-1696326 GCF_000687185.1 Egretta garzetta | reverse complement strand
TAGCCTCCCCTGAGCTTCCGCCCTCTTTCTCCTTAACGTCTATTAGAAACCCGTTGTTTTGACTCTTAAAGGTGTCGACAGTCGAGGCGCTTTTAAGAATATTCCCTTTTTTCCGGTCCAGAGGAAAGGTCTGGTAACACTTTTTAAGATCGGGTGAAGTCTGAACTCCTGTGCTCTTGGTGACGTTGGGTATTGACCTCCGGGCGGGCACCGTCATGTACTTGCGATACGCCGTTTTGTAGGAAAGGGCCTTGGCTTCTCTCTTCTCAGGATCCTGTGTCGTGGACAGCTGTTTGTCCCTCTGCTCGTTCTGGGCCTCGCAGATATCTTTAAATCTCACCTGGAGGGCTTTGTTTCGTTTCTTGATCTGCCGGTTGGGATCCAGCGCGTATTTCATCTCCAAAGCGAGCGAAGCCGCTGGCTCAACTTCGCTTTCCGAGGTGGTGAGTAAGCATTTGCTGGGCTCCTTACTCACCATGATGCCTGCATGCAAAAACAGTTCAAAAAGCCTCGTGTTACAACAGAAATGCTACTTTTCCCCCCAAGTTTGCAAGATTTGAGCTGATTTCCTGCGCTTTGACTGAAATGGCTGCCACTCGCAACCTTCTTGCTTGATTCTCTAATTTAAGTCCTAGTCCTTCATATTAGACTTTGTCCTTTTGCTAGAAAATCATTTATCTTGATTTATAGAATCACAGAATCGTTTAGGTCGGCAAAACCCTTTAAGATCATCAAGCCCAACCATTCCCCTACCCCTGCCATCCCACCCCCAAACCCTGGCCCTCAGCACCGCCTCTGCCCGGCTGTTAAATACCCGCAGGGCTGGGGACTCGACCCCTTCCCTGGGCAGCCCCTTCCAGTGCCTGACAGCCCTTTGGGTGAAGAAATTTTTCCCAATGTCCAACCTAACCCTGCCCTCAGGTTGACACCTGCTCCTGAGGGTGAAGATGCTTCGTTCCTGGGCCATAGCTGAAGTAGCAGGACTGGAAGCAGGCTGGGACTTCTGCTGGGCCACGAAACCCGCTGCTAGCGAGGCTAACCCCAGGTTTTGTGGCACCCAGAAGTTCTTGCCAGGGTGCCAGCCCCTTTTCAGAGGGCAGGCACCGTGGCTGTCATGCTGGGTGTGCTGGCTCGGCACTCGGACTTCACTGCAAGGGAATATGGGCTCTTAGTCATCTGAATGTACTTGATAGTTAATAAAAAGCACAGGGAAAATGAAAAACAAGCATCTTAGTACAAATAAAGTCTAGAGCACTGACCACCCTTAATGTTCCTTAAATGCAAATGTTTAGTAGCAAGAAGTGTCAAACTGGCATTATTTTTTATCGTTTATTGCTTACGAAACATGGCTCTTCTGTGTAATGTACTCTGCATCTTTGCAAGAAATTAATTGATCGTTAGAAGTGTCATTATTTGGACTTCTTTTTTTAAAAAAAATATGTACCTCATAGCTGAACCTGAAACCTGGATTTAGATTAATTATTATTATTAGCAACTGGGTGGTACTTCTCTATGCATAAAATCTAGGAAGTATTGAAGCTTGTGGAAGAAGTCAGCAGTGCATGAATTAAGGTTTTGCTTCAAATGCAAACCAACCCATCCTTCGCTAGAAAGCAGTAATGTGCCTTTCTAATAGAGCTTCTTCTCCCAAAGGATCCTAAAGCACTAAAAAAAAACCAAACCAAAACAAAAAAGACCCCACAAAAAACCTGTGATGATTCACAGAAATGACTTAATCTGCTATTGAAATATAAGCACCTCCTCAAGGATGAGAAGATGCCAACTGCTTAACACAGCACATAGCAAAAAAAACCCCAACAGCTCCATCGCCGTGCAGATCATATGGGATCTGTGGTAACTGGATAGCTAAGACCTCATTTTTCCACCTCATTGGAAGTTGTCGGTTTTGCTCTCCTGTTGCACCGATCTCTCCCTAATGCTGAGATTTACTGAATTACCAAATTCCCACTTAATCCAAGTATTCTGCATGTATCTCCTATTTAAACACCGACGTAACCTCAGAGGGCCTCAGAGTACAAGGTAAAATGAGTAAAGGGACTTTCAGGTGTCGTATTTGAAATACATCTTTAATTAAAATTCTTTTGTCTGTTAAATAAAAAATGTGAAACTCTTGGAAGAGTGAAGTGCCACGGTAGGGTATGTTTTATAAAGTCAACTCAGTGGCACAGGTGAGTGAATCTTTATGACTAGTCTATATTTAGGTTTAATCTAAGGAAACGTACTGAAACGTAAGAGGTTCCAGTTGAACGTGAGGAAGAACTTGTTGACTTTGAGGGTGCCTGAGCCCTGGCCCAGGCTGCCCAGGGGGGCTGTGGAGTCTCCTTCTCTGGAGATCTTCAACCCCCGCCTGGCCGCTGTCCTGTGCCCCCTGCTCTGGGTGAGCCTGCTTGGGCAGGGGGGTGGCACTGGGTGAGCTCCCGAGGTCCCTGCCAACCCTTGGCAGTCTGGGATTCTGTGTGTGTGTAATGGAGGAATAATTTTCAGTAGAAACCCAAGTGTTTATGGGTTTTTAAAAGTAATGGTAACATTTCCCAAAAAGTTACTAAGACACAAAAATGCGCTTGCAGACAATCTGTATACTGCAAGGTTGCACTTCAGGGTTATCAAATTGCTTTGAGAATCTCATGCAAATGTGTCATTACTTAATGTTTGGGGTTTTTTTTCCCCCTGGTCCTAGTAATGTGCAAACAAGGAACTGAAATATTCTGGAGTCTGCACAGTTTGCTTTTATCTATCTAACTCGTCCGGCTCAGTGAGCAAGCAGCGGTCATTTTAAAATTCAGCTTCTATCTGAATCATAGAATGTTTTGGGTTGGAAGGGACCCCTAGAGGTCATCTAGTCCAACCCCCCTGCAGAATCTGTGTGGTGCAGTAGAAAGTCTGTAAAAGAAAGCAAAAAGGGGGAAGATTCAGGACAAAAACGTTCAAATAATGGACTAGATCGCTAGAATACTGGTTTTTGTACTATATATGTAGTTTTCATACTATATATGTATATACAGACCCAGCACCCGATACCAGGGTGACCAAGCCTCTCTTCTGGGGGAGAAAAGGTAATAAAATGGAAATGCTAGAAGGAAGCCTTTAATGTATAATATATAATTATAGGGAAGATTTTGAAGGTGAAAAAAAAAGAAATTAACTACATACGAGCATCAGGAATTTTTTGTTCCAGTTGAAACCCTAAATAAGGAGTCAGTCGTGCTTTGTGGGGAATATCAGCGTCCTACACGGGCTGGCTGTTAATGTTTGCCGAGTGAAGTTACGCCTTTATGTGAGAGACGTTCTGTGTCCAGAGCCCTGCTGGTTCACAGCTTCCGAAGATGGTGATGGTAGGAAATACAGGCAGACATCCGTCTGTCCGTCTTGGGGTGGAATTTTGGAATGCTTTAGTGAATAATCAAGTGCTTTCTAAGATTCAAACCTGATCCATTATCCTGCAAGTGGACAGTCATTCCAGAATCCCAGCCTGGCAGGGGTTGGCAGGGCCCTCGGGAGCTCACCCAGTGCCACCCCCCTGCCCAAGCAGGGTCACCCAGAGCAGGGGGCACAGGACAGCGGCCAGGCGGGGGGTGAAGATCTCCAGAGGAGGACAACCCCCCGGGCAGCCTGGGCCAGGGATCGCGCACCCTCACAGTCAACAAGTTCTTCCTCCCGTTCAACTGGAACCTCTTCTGCTTCCGTTTGTGCCCATGGCCCCTTGTCCTGGCGCTGGGCACCACTGAGAAGAGTCTGGCTCCAACCTTGTGACCCCCACCCTTGAGATATTTGTAAGTATTTAGGAGATCCCCTCTCAGCCTTCTCCAGGCTAAACAAGCCCAGCTCGCCCAGCCTTTCCTCATAGTGGAGATGCACAGCTAAAATACGTTACAAAAACTGCTGTCAGACCCCCAAACTCTGTGCTTTCATTAATGTAGAACTACTGGAAACAACTCTTCCATAATGGTCCAGGAAATTAATGAGTTTACCAAAAAAACTAAATACAGTAACACAACAGCCATTAGAGCCATTAGTTTTCAAATCTGCTAATGTGAGTTCATGCACTACTAAGAAATTGTAGCCAATATGAAATGTTGCATTTAGAAAGATGTGAAATACCCGGTAATTACGTCTGAAAAGAGGGCACGCAGTTTTACCCGTAAGAGAAAGGCTTACAAAAATTGGTTGTTAGATCTGAAAGTCACTTCTTCCAAGCATCTCTCAGGATTCCTCAGTGTTCTCAAAGTGAGTTTTTTGGCCCTTGGTTACTTGACAGCAGGATCCACTAACATACAATTTATTCTAAAGTATTGCCTTGTTATTTTATTAGTGTACCTCTGACCTGTCTCAATTTTTTAGATTATTTTAATCCCATGATCTTTAAAATCCCATAATCTTTTTAATCCCATAATCTTGGGGGCTGCGGGATCACTGGGTCTCTTTGGAATGACTTAATAGATGGAATTAATGGAGTCGAAAGCAGGAGTCTGGTGATGTTCTGCAGAATAGAAATAGATAAACGGGGTACTGTATTCTGCGATGCAGTTAATTTTAAGCATGTCTTTAATCGCCAATAAATTCATTCTTCAAAAATTGCTTGTCCCCTTTTCCCAATTGCGCAGGCCTGATTGATTTAGCTAATCTAGAGTTTTCTATTCCCACTAGTAGCTTGGACTAATAATTTGATAGATATCTGTGATTAAGAATGACAGCAGCCAGAAGAACTAGATTTTTTTTTAAGCCTTCCTCGGACCTCAGCATCTCCAAGGAGAACCGTATGCGCGCATTTGATAAAAGAACGGTTGAGCAAACACTTGATTGCAAGTTAAATATTGAACACGGGAGAGTTTATAGAATACTCTTTTGCTTTGTTTCATTTTGGGTTTGGCCAAGGTGTTGACTCCAATTTTGGCTTGCTTAGGCAGCAGCATTTACAACGCCGTCTCCTGGGAGGCTTTGCTTAATCGTTCAACCTGGACTTGTGAGATCAGACGCGCTAGAGGTCTGCCCTCTTTCCACCGAGGTTAGTGCCAACGTTCCTCCGGATTTCCTGGGGAATGGGAGCACACGGTGGGCTCAGCCCGGACCCAGACTGGGAGACTGGGAAAGGAAACCTCCTCGTAAGGCGTTTCCTTTCCCTGCGCTACGGATCTGTAACTCTGCCCCGCGTTGCTCAGCGCGGTAGCGTTTTCTGGAACACGAGGCAAGGCTGGCGTAGCTCAAACGCGCGGCTGTGAAACACGACAGAAGCTGCGGGATTTTGGGATACTTTAGGAAAACTACTGAGATGGAGTTTCTCAGAGTACTGCAGAGTTTATAGCTTACTCTGTCAGGGGGCTAATAACAGCTTTGAATTTGAATTTTAGTTGCAGATGCCAATTAGATACAGATAATAGATTTAAACTTTTTTGTCTGTAGTTACTCTAAACAAACCCTGATTGCGTGAGATGATTTGCTAAGCTAAATATTTAAGTAATCACAGAGCTTATTTTTCAGTTTTTAGCCTTGATTTGTTTATAAACTTCTGGCTGATTACCCTTAAGCAGTGTTCCCTTATGTCTGAATATGGAAACGAACTATTAAATAATAATAATAAAAAAGTGACGCGCAGAGAAGCCTTAAGTTAGAAATAATAATAACAAAAAGGTGATGCGCAGAGAAGCCTGAAGTTAGTATAAAATCTCCAGGGTAAGTTACGGAAACCACCTTCTTTAATTTCAGGTCCCTCTGTAATGTGTTTTAGTCAATTAAATAAATCCTGCCCTTCCAGTCCTCCATTTATTGATGCTGTCCAGATTTCTTCCCCTCAATGCAGTGGGCGTTTCTAGGAAGGAGACCAATTTTATGTGATTCACGCCTCAATTACGCGGAGCGGTGGGTTCCCAACAGTCCTGTTCAAGTCTGTGTCAGCAGGTAAAGCTTAGGTACGTAAGTAAATCTCCGCAGGACCTCGACTCTTAATCCCAAACTCTGCAAAGTCACTGCACTGTAAGGTGAATTCTAGCGTTGAATCTCCAGACTGATTCGGTATTGAAGGAAAAGGAGATCTGTAGTTCACCTTATAAATTACATTTTATTTCTGTCAGTTTTACGATACAGAAGTATACTCAAAAGGCTGAACGTGTTAATAAGCAGAGTGGAGTTAAACTTTCCAACTTCCAACGGCAGATGAAAGGCATAGATGTCAGTCTCTCTATTTTTCCGAGCAAATTAAGGCTTTCGAGATGCAGCTGCAAACTTCGGTGCAGGTATTAAGAGCGCACAGGGGGTTTGTGCACGCATGTAGCAGCTTAAAGGAAAAATAATGCAAGGGATGGCAAATAATTGGGCTTTACCATGTAAAGGAAGGATCATGAGTGATCTGCAACATCTTCAGGCTCCTGAACATATTGAGGCTGTACTTGCTCATGAGAAATCCCCCCTGCCTCCTATGCCATTTTTATATGTCTAAATGTTATTATAAAATTTCATAATGCGCATTTTTTCCAAAACTATTTGGTGTTTCTAAGTCATCTTGTAATGCACATTTGTTTTTCAAGAACCGTTTGATGTCCGTAAGTCATCTCGTAAGTGTACACGTAGAGGATAGTACACCGCTAGCGTTAAAAACGGACATGTGACAGAAACTTAGTTTTACTTCATGTAAGCAAATATAGAAGCCTATTCTATGTTAATTCTAAATATAGCATCTAAATATACCAGTGATGGCAGCCTGAGGATATTGTGCATGTAGTCTAAATGTTTTCCTTAATTTTGAGTTAAATAGGCTGCTTCTAATATCATGTTATTTCTTCAACTTTCAGGCATTTTGACTTCATTCATTTAGGAGAATTTTCAGTCTCCTAAAGGGAAGGCGTTTGGGAGATGAACTGACCGCGTTGTTACGATACAAACTTAAAAACCAGACACTAGTCTCCTAAATATTAGTAAGCAACATCCAGTAAACAAAACCATACTGATAAACATGTTTGAAAATATGAATCATCTTGGCCAGTTATTAATTATTTATTGCTTGCAGAAACTTTTCCTCTGTGTTACCAATTTTTATAGAGTTTTGATACGTGAGCATGAGGATAAAATACGACTTTTGGATAAATGAAAGGTGCAGGTACGCCCAATTTTTGTGGTGTAAAATGGCTCTTATTAGGAACAACCCCCAATGTACCTGTTGACACACAAAGCTGATGGGGTAGGCCAGTCTGTCTTCGTTTTATCAGAATTGTTCGTGTAGAGTAATAGAGTTACTGCTGGTAAATGTCAAACAGTATTTTTTTAAAAACCGTTTTGAAACCCTTAGGCATTGAACTTGAATTTTCTCTCTCTTGAACTTTCTTATTTATGGCTCAATCCTGAATTCATTCTTATTGCTGCACTTAACATATTCTGTATTTTATCAAGGAGAGGGTGAATTGCCCTAGCCTTATAATCTTCCTGTTTTGAGAAGTTTGCACCACTTCAGTGAATTACAGAGCATTACGACTTCATTTGCTGAAATCAGTGCTTTTCAGCCCATGGCGCCTACCAGAAAGGAAAGGTCCTGTATGCTCCCTAGCAAAACCGCAGTTTGTGAAGGGGGGGGGGGTTATATTTTCACTGAAAAAAAATTACGAGGTTCCACAGAGTGAAACCAAGCCTACTAACTTAGACTGATCCTTTCTTTTTTTAGATAGGTTCATTCTCCTGCAAAGACCAGCTTTGGGATGCATTATTTACAAATAATGCATTGCGCTGTAAACCACAAATGTTTGGCAGAGTGGTGATGGTTCTAAGAACCAGTTCTAAGGACGGTTTCAAAACCTGGATCTATTCATCATCCGGTTTCAGGGATGACGTATGATAGATGCGTAATTGCTTTGGAAGTCTTCCTCTGGAATACACATGATCATACAGCATTTGATTTGTCTTTTTTTTTTTTTTTTTTTACCCCTCCCATCCATCGGTAGGCTCCGTAAGAACGAGGTATAAAAATCATATCCTAGCTAATGGCTCAGATAGACCATAAATGCCTTTAAATGCTCTTGTGAGCTTTAGCTTTAGAACTGAGTGGCAACAAATAAAATGTATGATTCAATAAGCCTGTGGAATTTTAGATAAAACAGGAACCTTTTGTAGGATAAACTATTTAAAATTTTCCTTATGAAACAATTTCCCTGAATGCACAAGCTGGCATACGCTGTTCTCTAGAATTTTGACATCTCATACATGCTCTGAACACAAATTTTAATAACACTTAGGTTTTGTTGCTTCCTATATTGTTATGTGCATAAAATTAAAAGGAATCCATTCAACGGGATAAAACTCTGTAGAACGAGGGTTACTTTTCCCATAACATGTTTGTGCAAGTAATAGGACCACTAACAGATTTGCACTTGCATTAAAAACGATATAGACCCTTGAGTTAATAACTATTAACTTCAGATTGGAACAAATGCCATGTCACAGAGATAGTCCCTGTCAATTCATAGTGTTTTTATAATGACAGACATTTGCCAGGATTTAGTGTGCTGGAAAAAATAACATTACGATTAAAAGAATTGGGCTTCTTTTTCTTGCTGTGCCATGCAGCTATCGCTACCACGAAAATCTGCGTAAAGGTTTCTTAGCATTATTTTGCCATGTAAATCTGTGCAACTCTTTGTCAGTGTTACAGCTGGTACTCGCAGCGTAAGGATGCTGCTGAGGATGTGTTGCTAGGAGAATCGCAAAATAGTTCTGCTTATACCGTGCTGTCTTCCAGGAGTCCAGAAGCCAGCGTACTTTCACTGGAAGGCTTTTTCATTTTTATGGGACTTTCTGTTAAATAATTTAAATAGCAAGCTGTTAAAAACAAGAGCTTAAAGACAGTTCCTTAGCTGCATTACTGCTAAATGCTAACTTTTAATTGTTCTCCGTAAACATCAATAGGTTTTGTGGGTGTTCAAGAAAAAAAAAAAAAACATGGCCAAATGACAGGAAAAAAAAAAGCTGTTCTGTTCTTTAGCTTCGGCTGACAGGTTTGCAAAACTCTCAGACCTCCAGAGAGAGTGATCTGGGTGCTAGGGACTGAGACCATGTCCAGAACGCAAGCATCTACATCAGCTGCAGCCTATTTTCTTTTTCATCGTCGCTTTTCAAATGTTGGGTAGGATAAAGAGGAAAAAAATGAGATAAGTGGGTTCCAACTCCGTGCTTCGGTCTTGCATCTTCAGTTCTGCTGGTAAAGGCACTGCAGTCCTGAGCTTGGGTGCAGTGCAAGGTACGCGGATCAGTGCATTCCCCTGGGAATGCAGACAATCTCATTGTATGGAAAATGTGTTTTGTAGGCTGTGCTAGCGCTTCTAGAAATGGGAGATGACAGACATGGACAGGGTGTAGTGGTGGGATGGCAGGGTTAGGTTAACGGTTGGACTTGATGACCTTAAAGGTCTTTTCCAACCTAAACGATTCCGTGATTTCGTAACATGGCTGGCTTTCCCCAGGACAGTGGTTGTAAGGGCTCAGAACATTGTCAGCTCTTGCTCCTTGGATTAGGGTTCCATGCAGCCAAGCCTTGGGAGGGTGTGAAGCAGCGCTAAACAACCACGCTGGGTAATGTAGGTCTAAAACCTGACATCGTTAGCAGGATATTAATTGGTAAATAATATCAGTCGAGGAGATTCGTATTTGCGCGCCAGCGCTGCCAGAGGTCACTGGGAAATAAAGGCTGTGGAATTTTCACCTTCTTGAGGAGCACATTTGTGAACGGTTTCTGGTTTCAAGCAGGCTCTGGTTCTGGCTCTGCCGTAATTTAAATTATCAAGGCACAGTCAGACCCGAGCGTGCGGAGGTTGGTGAACGACGAGAGAAGTGCAGAAATTGGTTTGACTTCAGCTGTAGCAAAGGCTCGTACAAAAGCAAGCATTGGTTACCCAAAAGAGTGGTTTTAGTAGAGCAAAAAGCTGTGTTTTAATTGCTGTACTGCGAGTGAATGGTAGTCCCTAACCCTGCAAAACTTCTTTCATAAAAGCTGGTTCGAAGATGCTTTCGAAATAGGCAACGTGAAGGAAGAGCCAAACCCTGGTGTGAGGGGCAGTTGTCCTAAATTTGAGCATCGGTGCGAATGCTCCAAATCTCAGCTCCCAAAGTCTCGAGTTCTCGTGAGGACTCTGGGAGAAGGGTTGGAGGTGACGGGTAGCACTGGCGCAGACGCCTCATTCCAGGTCACCAGGGAAAACTGTTTTGGTTCAGTGTGGGAAGAACTGTGTGGAGAGTGAAGAGGGAAGCAAGGAGAGCGTGCAAAGATGGTGTGGAGGTGTTGCTTCCACGTCTCATGGACCTGGGACAACATAGAGGGAGATCTCAAACGTTCTGGTGATGGCGTTTTAGGATGGGTTATTTGTGATATGGATGACTAGGAAGTATATGAAAGTAATTAGAGATCTCTTAAGAATATTCATGCGCCCCTTTTGTCCGTTTGAGTTACAGACTCTGCTCGTCCGAAGCTGCAGGATCGTGCTGAGATCTCCCCTGTTATTCATCAGAATTGCCTGATAACGCCCTAGGCGCCAGAACTGTCTACCAGACAGATCATTTACACCGTGTTTATTGTGGCTTTGTGTGGTTTTATACTATCACAAAGTCTGAATGCAAGAACGTAACACGTGATTCTCACCAGCTTGCTCAGGACTACCCAGACTCATCTTGAATTCGCAACTTAGGCTCAGTCTAGGAGCAGATCAGCGTTATCAGTGTTACCAGGCAGTTCAAGCATAATTTCTGCTGAATTACACTCTTCAGCTTTGGGCTGTTTTATCTGTCTCTTTGTCAGCTCCTTAGAGATATTGCCGTGTTTTATTTGCCGATGGCCTCGATACACAAAAATGTATTAAACTGATCCACAAGTTCTTTACTTGTGGGTATCTCCTCACTCATTTCTGATTGTGTTTGCAGAAGAGGATAATGAATGTAATAACAAAATGGGCACGAACAACCAATTACTAATGATTTGGAGGAGAGATTGGGCTTGCCGTAGATTTTTTTTCTTATTCATATATAAATACACAAACACCAGTGATTTCACTGAATTGTCTCTTCTTCCTTCTTCTCCCAAGGAGAGCAGGGAGTAACTAACCAGACCAAAACTACTTTTCATGTTACCAACTTCAAAACACAGTCCCGAATTTACACCCCTGCTGAAGTGGTTTTGTATGGGGCATCGCAGAGCTTCTGCATCAGCTTTTAAAAGTCACTTACACCGTGGTTGGGCTGTATAACTTACACCAGCTTTGACCTCACTGACTTGTCCCAAGCAACAGCATCACAACTCTGCCGGGAGCGCTGGCTGCTGTGATTTTCCGGGCAGGACAAAGCGGGCTTGCTCTGGTTAAGCTGGGATATTACCGATACCCAAACTGCCCCGTTTAAATAGAGTTTGGATATATCCATCCACGCTGTGGTCGCAGCGCTGGGCTCTCAGACCTGGGGTTTGCCTTGCGTGTCTCACCGAGAGTTAACGAGGCTTCTTAGACCTGTGGCTTAGGTCACTGGGGAAGTGGGATGGAAGTATTTAAGTTGTATAGGTCTCATAATTCTGGTCAAAGCCGGGTCTAAATACAAAACGACAATTTTTAACTAATTGGAAATTACGCGGGACATTTTTGGCAGTACAGCAAAGATTCTGCAGCTTTTAAGCGCTGAGGCTATGACTGGTTTTATAGGACTGCCTCTTGCACGACTGAATTGCTGGCTAGGTGTCTGCATTTTTCCTGGCGGTTAAAATCCTTCTTTGTAAGCTTTTGACACGTCCTCCTCACTTAGACCATATGGAATGATCCTCCTTGGCTTTTGTTTTTAAGATGGTTTAATTTTGTAACTATGTGGGCTTTATTTACAAGCATGCTCTAGCAATCACAGATAGGCAAAAATAACGCAAGCCACTTGCTTCTCTTCCCCAGGGATGTCATGAGCATGAGTTAAGGTTGGGATTTTGCCAGTATTATTTCAGGACAAATAATAAGGAATTCGTGTAGCAGGTAAAATGGAAGAAAAAGGAAATACAGATAGAGGAAAAGGTTTTTGGATGGTGTAGACCGCTAAAAAAAAAAAATAAAGAAAGAGGTTAATGGTCTCTCTGGAGATGGGCAGAAGACTTCAGCTTTGCATCCGAAGGAGCAGCATATGTCCAAGTAAAAATCAATATAGGAGAAAGCCCTCTTCAGCACACAAAACTGATGCTGAAAAAGGACCGTACAGCTGAGGCAGGCAGCGCCTATAGGGAAGGAAAAGTTTGCAGAGGGCTTCCGCAGCGCCCATGTGTTGTAAGAAGCCAGCGTGCCAGGCCGTGCGCCGTTCCTGCAGGTCTTGCTAGATCGGGTGCCAAAGCCACGCGCCGACGCCTTCTTTGGTCCAGCGTACCACTGCAGTTTGAGCCTCTTTAATGAAACTCTGGTGCTAGGTGGGGATTTTAGAAACCAAGCTGCAGGAAAAGGCAGAGCCGTGAAGGGTTTATCTAAAACTGATGTAGCCCTGTAGTGAAACGTTCTTTTTTGTGTGGTGCTGGCCAACGACTCCGTTCTGCAATCCTGACCGTGAAGTACTGGGCTATGGGCAAACACTTGGGTTTGGTTTGCTTCTTCCTATTCCAATGTTATTATTTTACTAGGTGTAGTTTCTTACACTGAAAATTATTAAGGTCTCATTAGAGATTTCCACGTAATTTGGCCGCGCTTGGCCATACGGCTGGATCTGTAACGCGTACCTGAGCGCTGCGGGCTCACTGCGGGCACCCAGTGCTACTGGGTACAGACGACTTCTCCAGTCTGTCTTTGCTCAGCCGCTGCAGCCTCAGCCGTCTGTGGCCATAACTACGTGGCATTTCTGAGACGGGTAACGCACTTTTTTTTTTTTGGACACGGGCTGAGTCTGAGGCCAAATGATCAGCGATGCGCAGGGACTGGGGAATCTGACATGGGGTAGGGCTCCAGCATCTTCCTCTAAAGACAAAAATCTCCTCTTGTAATGATAGATTAAGTTCAGATCAGTCCTCAAATATCGTAGGAATTGGAGGCCCAGGGCTTTTAAATCCATCTCTGTTTAATTCTGACAGAGGAAATGGCTCTTATTCTACACTCCTCTGTATTGAAATCGGTGGATTTGGCTGGAAAAAACTATTACTGGACTAAAATCAGGCCCGGTGTCTTTCTGCCACCGAAGGGAAAAAAAAAAAAAAAAAAAAAGGTAAAGAGGAGGAGACCAAGAGTTGCTGTTGATCACTGAATTGCTGTTTTTACAAGCAATTGCCTTTGCCCACGGGACTCGTGCCTCTGGCTGTAACTGGAGAGCAGGCGAGTTGTAAGGCGCCGCTCACCGCGCCGTGCAAAGGTAGAAACAAGTTGGGCTCTTTTTTGAGGGTATGACGGGATCAGCAGAGAGGCTGTTTGCTGCCTGAACGTAGTAAAATTGTATTAAATCGGCTTCAAAGCAGGGATGTGCCACTACACTAAGAGAATGCTCTGATCACATTCTGTGCGGTCAATAATCATTTACAATTGGATGTCAATACCTAGCGAGCCCGACCTGTGCCGGTTCATAGGTTACACGGTATTTTCTAAGCAGAATAAAACCAAGCACCCATTTTCAGAAGGCTAAATACAGAACTTCCACTGAATTCACCACTCTGAAATATTTTCTTTTTTTTTTTTCCCCCTTAAGCTATGCTCGCGATCTCGTTTCCTTTAAAGCCCCTTTCATTTACAAACTGATTAATAAAAATACAAGGGAGTGTTGTGCTGTAAAGTAGATGTGTTGCTGACATGTTTTTTTAATATCTCGCACAAATCTTCAGCGGTTCTTTAAACAGTGGCTGCCATAGAGCAGACCAGAAGACCTTTCTACCAGCTAGTTTAAACAAGCACGTGAATTTTTTATGTTCTCAAATATTCCAGATTTACTGTAATTTCCTCAAGTATACATGAATTATGTCACTACACATCCTCGGGTCTCCCTGTCCAAGGTGACTACGGTTGGGTAGGGAACTGCCCGGAGACAGCACAGCTCAACACCTTTGTAGGGGTAGCCTTATATTTTAGCACAGATTTTTGGCAAGCTTCTAGGTTTCCCCGGCAGTTTCGGTCACTGCAGAGGACTTGGTATCGCTGAGTTTGCTTTTAAATTCTCCGGAATAGGCTAAAACCACCCAGCAGCGTTAAATCTCTCCTCGTCATGTCTACAATCGGTTGTTGAGTTTGGATTCCCAAGGAACGTGACGGCGTCTGGTGGTGACCAGTAGCGTTCGGTCCCCGGTAGTGCACGTCAGGAGGCCGGCGCCCGCTCGGCGATTCGGCTCTTCTGCAGGCTCTTGGGCTGCTGAGCCACATTTCCCTCCTGTACGTTAATCTCCACTGAACTTAGCTACTCTTTTCTCC
>NW_009259037.1:1679682-1681852 GCF_000687185.1 Egretta garzetta | reverse complement strand
GTAGCGATGATCTTCTGAGCTACTTGTTTGTGGGCTTAATTAGCAGAAGGGTGCATTGAATGTTAAGTGCTGTCCCTCTTGATAAGTAACTAAGACTTTCTTTTGTGGTGCTGTTGCCCAGCTGGTTTTTTGTGTGTCAGTCTGGGGGAAAGGCACTGATTTCATGCAAGATCAGGATTATTTTGAGCATCTTGTTAAAAATATACATCGTTAATAATGATGGAGCCCTAAAAGAACACATATTTTTCATCAAGGGCATCGTGACGTCCTTACCGAAGGGGGAAAAAAAAAAAAAAAAAAAAGCAAAAAAAAAAAAAGCAAGCTTATTTAGTCTCAGCCTTCCCCAGTGAGCTCATTCTGTGAAGGCAGTAAGCTTTAAATGCAACAGCACCTTAAACTCTGGGGCAGTAATTTCATTTTACAACTGTTGGGTATGAGTATTTGGATTAGCAATATACATTATGTATTTCTATTGAAATAAATGACGGCATGCCATCACTGTATAGGAGCATATAAACCTCCAGATGATAAATTAGTAATAGCTGAGCACGGAGGTATTCTCATCCGAGCTGCTGCTGGTATGCATTTATAATGCTAGGGAAAAAAATCCAGCTTTTAACTTAGAACTGTTATTTGTACTCGAAGAGAACAGTGTTATTGTAGTAAAAAAAGGCAGGCATGAGCAGACTGGTAGAACACCAAGAGGCTTCACACCAGGAGTAAGGGAATACGTTACTCTCCATGCTTGTCATATTCTTACTGTAGATATGTTTGCTTGAAATTCTAATATTAAATTATTCCGAGTACACGGCTAGGACAGTTACGTGTCATGTGAGGGTTTTGGTTTGGGTTTTTTTTTTTTTTTTAAATTTATTTATTTTTTTAGCTAGTAGTTTTTCCATCCAGCAGCTAGATTTTAACCTTGATACATGCAGCATTCCTGACGGCACTGTAAATATGAACAGTAATCACAATGAAACGCTCAAGCGGAGGGAATAAATTCCCAGCTTATATTCGACGTGACCTGTTACTGTTTCCTCTTCTGTTACCGCTTTCCAGCATTCAGGAGGAAAAAAAAATCAAATATTTTCAGAGGGAGGAAAACCATGGAAAAACAGGTCTTTCCAAACTTCCCCATGGTAGAGCCCTAATGAGTTAAATTTTCCTCCGTGATGTTCGTGGGGGATTTTAGCTGCTTAGGCACGCAAGGTCAAACGAAACCGCTCCGTTACCTATTCTGGCTCCCGGCAGAGAGGGGGGCACAGTTCCCTTGGGACAGACCCCTCGGGAGACGGTGACATAAGCAGAGAACACAGTCTCTGCTTTCGACATCACAAGATGTCCCTATTTCGCCGGGGCCGGCCGCCCCCCCGCCTAACTGCAGTCCTGCATCCCCCTCGCTGCTGTAACTCCGTGTCAACACGGCACGGAGCAGAGCCGCTGAGGTCACGGGAGAGGATTTTTCCTGGCAGTAGGAAGGCAAGATGGAAATGCGAAGCGGGAAGCCTGGGATGCCTGGCAAGATGCAAGGTCCAGGACTAGGACTTTGGTGCTGGAGCCGTGCTACCTTTTGTCCCGTTTGCCTCCCGCATTTTCACAGCATCTCCGATTTAAATGCTGGATGGTGGCGACGGAGGACTTGGGGGGGGGGTGTGTGGAATGGTGTATTAAATCGGGAGAGCGTTGCTGCTGCTCGGTAATAACAGTTCACGGAACAGCGAGCAGCTTCGGCCCCTGACAAGGATTTTGGGGGTTGGTTTGGTTCTTAATGAAGTGCTATACCGCAAGTTACCGGGATGAACACGTCCAATGTTCTTCCATGGCCATGTTGCATGGACACTTCATTAGGGCTGCGTGCGGACTTCCCAGCACGGAAGTTAATAAGCAGCGGTAGTTCCTGGGAAGAGCCCCAGCACTTGGCGCATCTTCCAAAAAATCCTCCGGCTACACAAAATCCCCCGCCAGAGCAGCGTGAGCAGGGAGGGTGGTATTTTTCTAGAAGAAAGTCGGGGCAGAGCGGTAGCCTGCTCCCCGGTAGCTGTCAGGAAAGTTGCCGGCTGCAAGAGCTGCTCGCAGGCAGGCAGATCCGCTATTGCATAACGCTCCGCGCGGTGCTCGCCGCTCGGCCCCGCCAAGTTTTCACCGGGAAAACCGGGCAACCGGGGCTTTT
>NW_009259037.1:1675387-1678780 GCF_000687185.1 Egretta garzetta | reverse complement strand
GGGCAGAGGCGGTGCTGAGGGCCAGGGTTTGGGGGTGGGATGGCAGGGGTAGGGGAACGGTTGGACTTGATGAGCTTCAAGGGCTTTGCCAACCCAAACCATTCTGTGACTCTGTGACGAAGCGTCAAGGCTTGACAAACACGATGATGTTCTTACAACTTAAATCCCGTCATCCCTCCCGTCCTCTCAAACCACTTTAGCCTGTTACAGCGGGCTTCCCAGAGATAAAGTTAGAAATTAAACGGGGTCGTGTGTGTTTAATCAGAGCCGTCTGACATAATCAGAGCCGTCTGTCAGAGAGGAGACGGCACGACAGGCAGGAGAACTCATCCCAGTCGAGAAGCGGCGGGTCGGTCCCCTTTCCCAGTAGTATCGCCGTTTCATAAATGGTTTCCACCACGGCGCACAGCGCGCCTAGCCCGGTTGCGGCCAGGTGCGGACCGAGGAGCGCGGCTGTAGCGGCAGCCCAGGGCGGCTGGGCGAGCCCCAGCATGAAACGCCCCGCTGCCGCCCGGGCCGAGTGCCCCCCGCGCCGCAGCAGGGAGAGACACCCAAGCGAAGCCCTGAACACCTCTACGTAGTGGGATGCAGCAGAAATACTGGCTCAAGTCCTGGACATCTTTTTAGAGTTAATTAGCTGGAGCAGACCATTGCACCAGTGACTGCGTGCTGCTGCGGCGGCGGCTGGAGTTACTTTATTTGTGCCAGCTTTGCTATCTTTGCACAAGGGCTCTGCTGATACAGCCCGAGAGAGGGTAAAGAAATCCTCACGGAGCCGGCTGTCACGTAAACATCAGTGTGGAAGCGTTGGGGGGGAATTCACAGAAATCCCCGCCTGTGCAGTTGCAGTGTAGCTGTGCAGGACTGGATCAGAGGAGCGTTCAACAAACCAGGCAGTCGGCAGAGGGCAGCTACGTTGCTCTCCCTGCCTGCTACCTGCCCAGGTACTCTGCCTGCCCTCCTCCCTCCCTCCCTCCCTCATCTGTGCAAGTTTGCTGCTGCTGATCCCTGCAAGAGGGTGCCCAAGGGCGCTCTCTGCATCGCCGCCCGCTCTGCCGTGGGGCTGCAGCCGTGCCACGGGGAGGGAGCTGATGGCACAGCTTCGATCGCAGTTTGTGATCTCGCTGGGTTTCTTACATGAGCATTTATAATGCTTTTTTTTTTCCCCCAAAAAGAAATAGGTGGGAAGAACTTAAGCATCAACTTGCTTGTCGGTGCAACAACCACCACCGTGCTTTTTTTCTTTCGCTCCTTTTCTTTCCGGCAGCGCTGGCTTGCTGTATTCCAGGACCTCTGTGCTTTTCTCTATACCAAAATAAATTTGGGCTTGGCTGCAGCCCGTATACAGGCATGGGTAAAATCACATGCTATGGTGACCACGTTTTAATCATGTCTGCTACTTCAACAGAAGCAAGCAGATCGGCGGTAGGAGATGCTGTTACTACTTCTTAGAGGCTGAAGATGTGAGCTCTGCAGACTGCATCCCAGGACGTGCAGACCCTGATTGCTGGAAGAAAATACTATTGCTAGATACCCTCAGTGAGTTGAAAGGAAAAGCCCTCTGACAGAAGAAGCAGTTAAAACAACGTTCTTATCTTTTCCATAATTATATTTAGAAGCTGCTGTCCCAGGGCTGATTATTCTGGCACGGCATTATGCACATGCCCCATTTATAAAGCTCGGCAACTGCACGGCGTTTTTTCTGTAGATCTTTAGAGAATTAGAAAGGACTTTCCAGTTGTGGAGCAGATTCCTGCTTGTCCTGCCCACACGACTGCTGATGCTGTTGGTGCTCGTAGGGATATTTTAAATCACGGTTTGTGAAAACTCACGTGATTCCTGGTTGTCGTGCTTCGTGTTACTGTGAAGGCATACAGAAGTAAATACAGGGGGAACATGGGAACGCTTCATCATCCTATTTGCCAGTTTCTCAGCCTTTAAAAAACACTGAGCGCAACTGTTGCGTCATGAAAAGTCGCGTCGGAATGGTGTTTGGAGAGGCGGGGGGAGAGGTCTGACTTCAACCTGGAAAGATGCAAAAAGAGACCACTTATTATTATTATTTTTTCAGATTTCAAATTAATTTCTATCTAATGGAGTCTCCTACCTTCCCAGATCGCCCTTTTCTTCAGATGTTTGTCTGGGAGGAGGCTGGGGGCTGCGGGGGTTTGTTCCCGTAACACGTGCAGATGTGCGATGGAAGCCCTGAGCCTTGGGCTTCTGGCACCAGTGATTAAAAGCAGCAGGTTGTATTTGTGGGCAGGGAAATGCGCTTTTTTAGCGGTGTCTCTGTGGAGGTAAGAGAGCTACTGCAGTAAGGGGCCCTTCTTAGAATCACAGAATCATAGAAGCTACGTTTAGGTTGGCAAAGCCCTTGAAGCTCCCCCAGCCCAACCGTTCCCCTACCCCTGCCATCCCACCCCCAAACCCCGGCCCTCAGCACCGCCTCTGCCCGGCTGTTAAATCCCCCCAGGGCTGGGGACTCGACCCCTTCCCTGGGCAGCCCCTTCCAGTGCCTGACAGCCCCAAGGGGAAGGAATTGTTCCCCATGGCCAACCTCACCCTGCCCTGGCGCCAGTTGAAGCCATTTCCTCTCGTCCTCTTCCACACTGCTAGTTTCATACGTAATTCAGGCATCTATGCGTATTTATAAATGTTAATCTACTTGCACAGCCTGCTATTGCAGACTCCAAGTTTTGCTGTATTATTATTGGGGTTTTTTTATATGTATTCCATTTCTGGGAGAGCATGAGGGAACAGGGCACAGCTGGATGGCTGAGATGCTGGTGCCGTGCCGGCGTGGGAATGTCAACCCGTGCCCTGCCGGCTGGCGGTGCCGGGGCACGGTCGGTACAGCCGCAGGGGCTTTGGCCAGAGGGGCTGCTCACGGTGAACGCTGCGCCCGCGGGAGATGCGTGTGTTGAGCAGGTGTTTTGTGTGATTACGCTCCACCGGAACGTGAGGGTCCTACAGGGCAATGCGAAAATATAATTTTCTGGAACAGTCAATGAAGTTCTTGTCAGTCCTTGAGGAAACGAGCTCAAATCCAGCTCAGGGAAAAGCATGTGGCAGCCAGAGCTCGAGTTATCTGCCAGGTGTTTCAGCTACCGCCAGCGTGGGGAAGATGATAACCGACACCAAAGTAATTTTCAGAATCAGCGTGCAAGCTGGTGTTTAAACTTTTAAAGGTGTACAGTACGCCGAGGTGCAGGTTTGGGAGCAAGTTCGGAGCCCTATCAGTGGGGAGAAGCCACGGGAGGTGCCGGAGCCACAGGTGCCGGGTGGACGATGGGCTGGCCCCCGTGCCTGCCCTGAGACGAGGGGTTGGGGACCTGCCCCCCGGCCGAGGGGTTGGGGTCCTGCGCCGAGCCGCTGGCACGGGCTGGGCCTTAG
>NW_009259037.1:1669349-1675283 GCF_000687185.1 Egretta garzetta | reverse complement strand
GGAACGTCATGCTCGGGGGGGTTCGGCGGTCGGTCGGTCGGTGGCTTGGGGAGTGATCGCTGCTCGGGACGGGCTGGGCATCGGTTGGCGGGTGGTGAGCAATTGCGTTGAGCATCACTTGCTTTGTATATTCTATCTATATTCCCTTGCCATTATCATTATTATTATTGTTACTATTTTCTCTTATTAAACTATCTCTATCTCAGCCCACGGCTCTAACCTTTTTTTTTTTTCTTCCCGATTTTCTCCCCCATCCCACTGAGGGAGGGGGGAGTGAGCGAGCAGCTGCGTGGTGCTGAGTTGCCCAGCGGGTTAAACCACGACAGAGGGATAATTGAAGTGCCAACGCTAAACACACGAGCTGGGTTACCAGGGGTATACGTACTTATTTAAGACTGGTGTAATTTGTCGCAGAAGCTTCCCGCCTCCTTTTCAGGTACAGAAGAGTGAAGTTCCCTTGATTTGAAACACGGAGGCACGGACGATGTTGTGCCTTTTTCTCTCCATAGTCATTTGGGACCGATGCTATCGGTACATCTTTGCCAAAAGCAACTATTTTCACATTGCTGAATCGTCATTCGCGTTAAATAGGTCATTATTTTCATGCCTTTACATGATAGCTGCCTGCCTTCCCGTGCTGAAGCTGATATTTTTTTATTTACTTGAACCTGCCATTGGAGGAAAAATGGAGGCATGTTAAATATGCTCCTCTCCTCCAGCTGAGGTGAACGCCAACTTGGCTTGAATTTCAAACAGGTCCTCATGCAATCAACTCCTTAGAGGTGCTCCTTGCTTTGAGGAAGGCTATAATCCGCTTGGCGCTGATGACAAAGGAAGAAGGTCTTTCAGAGTCATGTTAGGCAGAAATTTGAGAGATTTAATTTAGTGTCTTGCTCCATGCTAAGTTTTTTCCACCAGCTTGGACAATTCATTTGAGACTACGCTTATGTCTGTTCTTTATCTGCAAAGTGCGAGTAATTGCACATCTGTTAACTTGGAGGAATGTTTTGAAGATAAAGTGTATTTAAGATTATGTGTATTAATACCCGTAATACCTGTGTGCAGCTCTAATATTAAACCACTGATGAAGTGAACTGCTATTTATGGGGTTTCTGCTCTAAGAAGGAAAATGCTGAGGAACCTCATTAGCTCTGATAGCTACTTCTGTTCTTCGTTGGGATAATGTGAGCAGGGTTTAGACCTCTCTCTCCATTTCTTTTTGTACAGATTATTGGAAGAAAAATATAACAGCAGGTCTTAACCAGCTAAAGGTGAGGTTCTGAGTTCCAGTTGAACGCTGTCTCATTAGGAATCCGCATTGCCGTGGACGTTAGTTTATATTCGTACCGAGAAAGAAGCCCTAATGTCGTTGGGATAGTAGGCTCTTTTCGTATTTTCACCGTATTTATAGTTCAGAAAAGTTCATTTGCAGTACACCAATGTTTTTGGGAAGGGAACTAAGCGGATGATTGGAAAATGCTTGTTTCTTGTTCCAAGGATGGGGATTACGAACTGGTCTCCTGCGGTGTGTGCGAGCTGTGGAATCGCTTCCCTAATAAAGATGTTCTCAATAGATGCAGAATTCTGCACTCCTTAAATTACCATGCAGCCTGTACAGTTAGGAAATAAATGAGGGTCTGGGAGACCGTGATGTATGATGCCCTAAATGGCTGCATTTTGTTCATATTTGAAAGGCAGTTTAGCTTGTCGTCATTACTGATGATTTGTGCTTTTATAGCCCTTCTTTCTGTGTTTCAGAAATCCTTTGTGCCCATCTGAATAATAAATCACCATGTTTGATTTGTTCAGTAAGAGCAAATGTGAAATTACGTTCTTATTAAGGTGTCTTGATAAACTGTAAGTGTGGGTAAAATTTTTTAAAGGAATATTATGCCAACTGTTTTAATATTTTGTTTCGTCTTGTTTATTTTATTACCTTTTCAAATCCCAGGGTTGTATCTCCAACTGCTTTATGGCAAAGAGAGAAATACTGCCCTCTTTAAAAATAAAAAATCTGATCATACTTTTGATTGCTTTCAAACAAACGGTTTGGGATTTAAGCACCTAATGAAATCCGGGATGAGCGTGAATCATAGAATCATAGAATGGTTTGGGTTGGAAGGGACCCCTAGAGGTCACCCAGTCCAACCCCCTCACCACTAAGTCCATCTTAGAATTCAGGTTAGGGACGAAAGAAAGGCAAGTGGAACAAGTGATGGGGATACTTCCCTCTGCTTTGTGTTTGCTCTTTGGTGGAAAAATGTATTATTTATACAACATTGATTTCATTAGAAGGAGGATTAGATGCGACTTTCCTGTCAAACTGGAGAGCCATTAAATGTTATAAGGTAGCGTAAAATCCCAAACCCCTCAGTAAAGTTTTTTTTCAGTTGAAATATTGAACTGTTTAACATTATGCATAAAACCACAGGCTTTTATGTGCTTTCACACGTTGCCTTAAAGTTAGAAGCCCAGACAGCACTCCGCTGCTAATGCATAATACTTAACAGAAAAAAACAAGCTGAAATAAAATGTATGAAACAAGTGAAAAATGAAAATCACCCAAAACTCCGTAAGAGAGAGAGAAGCGAACGGTGCAAGCAGAAGTGAATTGAACATGCCGTTTCTATCCGTGCTCTGAGTCTAAGCCAAAATTAAGTATTTTGGCCATGATGTTCAGAAATGAGCTCTTCAGTGCGGTTTCCAAAATCCATATGCAGGCACCAAAATAAAACTGCCCTTGGGAGTTGCCGCGTGTGGCAGAAGAATGATGCCAGTCAATGAAAATGGATATAAAGAGGCGGGTTGCAACATCATGGGCACCCCGAACCTTCAGCCACGTGCTCGCAATTAAGAGCATCTACTCCCTTGTTCAACGAGGGGCATGTTGGAAAGGTCTGGTGGTATGAGGGGCCACCACAAATTTTAAAAATTTAAAAAAAGGAGAATTTCGCAGCCCGTTTGCTGCTCTGGGAAGGCAAAACTTCTTCATGGTCTTGGTCACCATGGCCTTTCTCGCGGAATTTCTTATTGCAGAATGAGTAACTGAACAACGGGGGCGTATTTGGGATTTATTTAAACGTGGTTTTGTACACTCTATATTTCTTAAAAAGAGTAGTTTGAATGTTCATGTCATCATGTGGATGGCAAATTAGCACAGTAACACACTCCCTAGTCCAGCATTTCTTGAAAAACCAAACCAAAACAGTAACTCTTTTTTTTTTTTTTTTTTTTTTAAATCAAGAAATGGTTGGAAACAGTTGGAAACCTCGCTTTGGTAATCCATTATCCGATAGCGCCGCATCACATTACAAGACTCAAAAGAACTTAGGCTGGGCAAAATATTCGTACCTGTATTGCTGCTAGTGCTGATGTCAAATATTTGTATAGAAAAGCAGTGCATCAAGCTTTGAGTAGTGCCAGTGCTCCAGCTAATTTTTTATTTATTTCTAAAAAGTAAAATAACTTAGGAACTTAAGCATTTGCCAATAAGGGTATGCTAAATTGATGCTGGGGCTGTGCAAAGACTTAACTCTTTTATGTATTAAAATGGATGTGTCTGAGCTTCAACTTAAGAAAGGAATATAAGAAGTTATTTTTAAAAGTCTGAAAAGTACAAAATATTGAAATAAGTCGTGGTATGCAGCAGCCTGGTGATAAATATGGGAAGCCTGATAATGACATTAAATGAGTGCACGATTGACAGCAGAGGCTAAGTGAAGTCCTTCTTAATCCCAAGTCTGCGGCTCTTAAAATACAGTGCAGTAAAACTGGCTCTGTCCTTTATAAAACACGATCCCCGGGATACTATATGAAAACTTGTTAAAACTAGCATCATGCTTTGATTTTCTTCAATTTTTAAGCAAGTTTAGTACTTTAAAAGTACTTTATGCTCCGTTGAGGAGCATAATTAGCGCCTGCTTTGAACGGGAGGGCTGTCAGTCAGTAGGGGTGAAGCCCCGTACCCAAAATTGCCATGGGGGAAGAGGACGAGGTGCGTGCACCGGGGTGGGTGAAGGCGGGAGGAGCCCTGGTGAGCGGGCGGTGGGTGCAGCACTGGCTGCCGGGCAGGGTTGGTCAGCAGAGGTGGCTGACAGACTCGCTGAACGTCTGCATCGTGTTCGGTACCTTCGCCTGCTCTGCCGGCGACGGCGGGGGGGGGAGGTGGCGGTAGATGTGGAGGTTTTGTGGTCATGGCATGATGGATTTGGAAAGAGATGGTGATGTGATTGAGTAACTTTCCTTCGAAGTCCTGCGTGCTTATAACCCCAAAATCTCTGAAAACCCAGAAATAAATTTATATTTTTTATAATACTGTGGTGCTTCCTCAATGTGCTTCTAGGAATTTAAAGTAGTACCCTAATACCTCAGCAGATCCTTCCCTTCTCTGCGCCCTTGCCTCCCCTTCTGCCCAAGCCTGGATGGGGACCTTTGTTGGACGGGGAGCTGGAAGGATTGCTTCTTGTCTCCAGAGGTTTCTCTTCATCAGACCATCTCATCATGGAATTTGTGCAGTCCCTTGCTGGACCTGCTGCCTGCCCCCGCCACTTCTGTAGCCACGACTTCCGTCACTCTCTGCCTTTAAAAAATAAATGCCTTTATTAAGAGTGCCTTCTCACACTTGCTTGAAATTTACCTCCGCTTGGCTTCGGCAGCTGCCTCCTGCTTCTAATACTGCAAAATTAGTGAATAACAGCTGCGCACTCATTTCACCCACCACCTCTGTGACTTTGTAAAACCCCACTCATACAAATCCACCCTCTGCCGCCTTGGAAGAATCTGGGACTTTGTGGCCCCTTCTTGGGAGGCAGCTTCTCCATCCCCTTGTCATAGAGTCACGGGATGGATCAGGTTGGAGAGGACCTTTTGAGGATCAGCTAGGCCAACGCCCCCGCTGTGGGCAGGGACATCTTTCACTACATCAGGTTGCTCAAAGCCCTGTCCAACTTGACCTTGAACACTTCCTGTGGTGGGGCATCCAACCTGTCCCAGTGTCTTACCACCCTCACCCTAAAGAATTTCTTCCTTATATCTAGTCCAAATCTAAGTCTTTCTGTTGAAAACCATCGCCCCTTGTCCTGTCACTACAGACATCGCTAACAGTCTCTCTCTGTCTTTCTTATCACACCCTATAAGTATTGAAAGGCTGCAAGAAGGTCTCCCCAGAGCCTTCTCTTCTCCAGGCTGTCATTTTGGTTGCCTTTCCCTGTACCTTCTGCAACCTATCATGTCCCCCTGGAGCTATGGAGACCATATTTATTTACTGAATTCAGATTTACTTCTTTGCGAGATGACATAAATCAAAGATTTCATGGAAGGATAGTAGTAAACATCACTAGAACTTCATTTGTGAGCTAAGTTTTTAGTCGGGATGATCCGCTGGGATGACGAGCTAATGAGGTTTGTTTTGATGTATAATCTTGTTATTTCACATCAATTACCAGATGACAGATAAGCTCTGCAGCAATTGATTATCAAAATAAGGGGCTTGATAGCCTGTGGGAAAGCTTCGGGGGACTGAGAGCGATGCTAAACGGGCAGCCAGTGGCCTCCCGTAAGCACGCCATGGGTGGTTTTGTCAGCCGCCACGAGGGACACCGGTTCCTCAGCAGAGGGGGAAGGAGGAGCCTTCGTGCAAGAGCTCAGCATCCCCCCATCCCATGGAGGGTTTGGGTTTCTCCTGGGGCTTCTTTTGTACTTTCACAGATCTCTCAAGTTTTTTGCAGGTGCTCCTGTCCTCTCCTCTAACAAAACAATTAGTGAAGGATCGTGCCCCTGGCTCTGTCACTGTATTCCCTAGGAGCTCATTGAGAATAGAATCACAGAATCACAGAATCGTTTAGGTAGGAAAAGCCCTTGAAGCTCCCCCAGCCCCCCCGCTCCCCTACCCCTGCCATCCCACCCCCAAACCCTGGCCCTCAGCACCGCCTCTGC
>NW_009259037.1:1663591-1669267 GCF_000687185.1 Egretta garzetta | reverse complement strand
AGGGCTCCCCTCAGCCTCCTCTGCTCCAGGCTGAACCCCCCCAGCTCCCCCAGCTGCTCCTTTACTGTAGAGTTTATGATGTGATGCTTTTAATAATATTTTAATTAAACAAAGCTGAACTGGAAAATACCTCTTTTTGGTTGTTTTTTGGGGTGGTGGTATTTTTTTTTATGAAAAAGTTTTAAGTGTTGCTAGCAAAAATTATAAGGTGAAGATTCCTGCCTAGAAAAACCCCAGTAACTGGAAAAAGCAGAATACTTGGACATGTTAATTTTTTCCATTTACTAAGGAAAAAAAAAGTTTTAAAAATTCACAGGGATGCAATGAGTATTCTCCTTTTATTTATTCATATTTATCACTTGTCTTGAATTGTAAACGTCTTAATTCCTGCCTACCAGTCTGTCCTGGTTTTGGCTGGGATAGAGTTAATTTTCTTCCTAGTAGCTGGCACAGTGCTGTGCTCTGGATTTAGTACTACAGAATGTTGATAACTCACTGATGTTTTTTGTTGTTGCCAAGTAGTGCTCAGACTACTCAAGGACTTTTTGAGGTTCTCCTGCTCGGCCAGGTACATAACGAGCCGGGAGGGGGCACAGCCAGGCTAAGTCAGGGGGAGAGCGGGCGCTGCTCGGGACGGGCTGGGCATCGGTTGGCGGGTGGTGAGCAATTGCATTGAGCATCACTTGCTTTGTATATTCTATCTATATTCCCTTGCCATTATCATTATTATTATTGTTACTATTTTTTCTTGTTAAACTGTCTCGATCTCAACCCACAGGTCTTACTTTTTTTTTTGCCCCGATTCTCTCCCCCATCCCACTGCGGGGGGGTGGGGGGAGCGAGCGAGCGGCTGCGTGGTGCTGAGTTGCCCGCCGGGTTAAACCACGACTTTGGGGAATGGTTGTACTCTATGCTGAAATTGTCCGTATACCTCACACTTTGGCACGGGAATGGACTTAATCAGGTCTACTTCTTCAGCCCTAAAAGACATTTTGTCTTACTCTAAGTAGTTTTCCTAAGGTATTTTTAAAGCATTCTTTTTTTTTAAATCCTTAAATTTACCTCCTCAACAGGTAACGAGTATTTTTCAGCCATGCCAATAGAAGGCACTTACTCTTTTCAAGACTTACTTTTGCCCAATGTCAAGAGTGGGTTGAGTGTTTTTGTCAAGAGTGGGTTGAGTGTTTTAGGCTCTGCCATAACTCAGGGTTGGTTTATTTTTCTGCTGTGGTTTAATACGTTATGCCCCAAAAGGAAGTCGTTCTGATGGTATTAAATGCATGGACATTATGGCAGGAAAAATACTTCCAAAATAATGATACCGTTGCATTCCAATAGGAATAAAACATTGCACTCGTCTTTGGAGACCTAAAGACAGGCCCTGGCATTAATTGGGATTTTGAGGTCTCTAGGGTATTTTATATTCTCCTATGTTTCATATTTTTAGTATATCTAAGTAGCATTGCGTCATATAGAAATACAGTGCCATATCTGTATTCTATGATGTTTTAATGATATGGTAGTTCTGTTATTTTTACATATTGGAAAAGACGATGGGTGGTAAACACGCTCATATCTGTGTCATGAAAAAATGGGATATATTGATAAACCAAACTGAATAGTGGGTTTAGTGGAACGTAAAACCCAATAACTCTTCTCAGGAAAATAACAAAATTACCCTCGCTTCCTATAAGGATTCGCGGTTAATTTGGATAAACCAGGGGATTCAAATACAGGCGTGAAAATCTCGCGGTTCTGCCCCTGCGCAGCCGTCCTCCCCCTCCCACAGCTTCTGTGTTTTCAGGGTCGTTCCTTGCAAAGAAAGAAGTTCATCTGCCTCAAAAATATTATTGATATCCAAACCCTGACATGGTTCAGGCTTTCCAAACTAATCCAGGGTTCAGGAGGACCGAAGCGGGTGTGTTTGTGATTTGGGAACGGGGCGGGGGGGGTTGATAGACAAGCCTTTTTTTACAGGTACGCACTTGAGTGGGATAATTTTACTGGTCCTGTTTGCAATTTACTTTTTGAGAACGACTTAAAAAGATCTGAAGAAAAAATGAGCCATCACAAGGCCGTGCCATGTTTTGCACAGATCTGAGCACGCAAAGGCAGGGAAAGCGTGATTTGTGCCCGACGCTTTCTCTGCATCCCCTGGGATTTCTGTGGCAAGACGAAGTGACTTTTTAGCATTCAGTCGAGAGAAAAATGTTCCAAACAAAAGCTAATTTTGCCTTTGAATGGACTTGGGGACCGGGCAGCTGTATACATGTGCATGAGTTGAATGCATCTTCAGACTTTTAATATGTTTCCCATCTTGGTAGGGAAAATCTTCCCCTGAGAATCTCTTTGCTTTCAGCGGTGCTTGCCCTGGTCTCCATTTCGCTGGCGTTCCTAAGGCGGTCGTCCTCAGACTTTCTGCTTCAATATTTACAAGCTCAGTGTTTTTATCCACGGATTTTTTTTGTTGGTTTTTTCCCCGCTTTTTGAACGTCTGAGCTATCTTAGCCTTGGTCGGACTGCATCAATTCGGACTGCCAGCTTCTCTTGCATGGGCTTAATGGCAAAAATATCGGCTGCATTTATACGAGGTGCGCAGAGCTGCTCATCCAGACCCGGATCCGCTGGGATCGGGGAGCGTGCAAAGCAGCAAAGGGGAGAGGAGCAGACCCACACTTTTCGGTAACGTCTCATGAGTGTCTATGAGAAGAAAAACGGAACAGGCCTCAAAAATAGAAAGCTGGAGCCCACCTTGGGCCCAAAGTCCCCAGCAGAGGTGAGCGGGGTGCTCAGGTGCCACGGGTCGCTGTGACAACTCGCTGTCTACGCTATGAAAAACTACACATTTTTTTTGCCATGGCTTTGTTGCCATGTTATGGCCATATGAAGAAGCGTTACGTGCATAAATATGTGGATTATCATGAAAGTTTTAGTTAAAGGACTGAACAGTAGCTGAAGATGGCAGGGGAGGCAGCATTGCTAAATTAAATTGATTCCATATAGCTTTTGCTTTAGCCTGTGCACTGGTTTAGTTTTAATTTTTCTTTCTTAATATTCCTTATGTATTTTGAATCTCTATCAGAGCCGCTGCTTTGCCTCAGTTGTGCTGGTTTGAACGGACTTTGCCTTGGCAGAGAAGTCCGGGGCTGGGCTGGGAAATCCCGGGTGAGTCCGGGCAAGGAGCTGAACATCAGAAGATGTAAAAGAGGTTTTGCTTGGGCCCGTTGTTACTGCTCCGCCGGCGATTTGGGGGGAAAAAAGGAGAAAGGGGTGCACCTGCATGGGACATGCACGCAGGCTCAAATATGGAGGAGCCGAGCTCGGTGGAGCAAACCAGCCCCTTCCCCGCCACGGCAGCCAGGGAAGCTGATTTGTGACTCCAGAACATTTTAAGTCGCTGATTTTAATTGCTTTTTCAAAGAGAGATTAATTCTCATTTAGGTGTGGATATGCCATTTAAAAAGATCTCTAAACTTAAGTTGCTTTTGTTAACCGTGTGCATAGGCTGTACGTATGTGAAAGCAATTACATAGCTGAATATTCACCTAATCCTGTTGTTAATGTTTAAGTGTTATTGTGGTGGAAGATGATAAACGACTCCTTATTTGTTGAGGGGATTTACTTTTTTCCCCCTTATGATTTCTGCCAAGACAGCGTTGGAAAGAAAATGAAATTCAATTAGAAATCAAAATTTATTTCAGTGGTGGAAAACCAGCACTTAAAAATGCTTTGTTATTACTTGAATATATTGGGGGGGGGGAGGATATTGTAAGGAAAACGATCAAAACATGGTTTGCACTTTAGTTCAGTACGGAAGGCATCCCCCTAAAAGGCTTGAGGTGGGTTTTGGTAGGCCTGCAAGCACAGATAAACCTGAATTAGCTTCATCTGGATCCAGCACAGCTTTAGAAGCCAATATTCCCTCTTGGCCCCCGGCTGACTGCTGCCAGGCTGGGCTGCCTAGCGTGGGGGGAGCACTACGCCGGCAGCGGGGGCCTGCTTTTGGGGCTCAGGATGCCTGGCTGTCACCAGACGGTCACCGGGGCCTTCAGGAGCTGGGAAATCGAGTCCCATGTCTTGGCTTTTACGTGGAATGGAAAAGGGAAATGAGACATCCTGCTTTTTAACATTTTTAGTTTGTTTCTTAACTTGCAAGTATATGTTATTCATCTGAAATAAGTGTCGGCCTCTTCTCCCTGGTAACGGACGATAGGACGAGGGGGAATGGTCTGAAGTTGCGCCAGGGCAGGTTTAGGTTGGACTTTAGGAAAAATTTCTTCCATGAGAGGGTTGTTAGGCTCTGGAATGGGCTGCCCAGGGTTGAGTCCCCATCCCTGGAGGGATTTAAAAGAAGGATAGATGAGGTGCTTAGGGACAGGGTTTAGTGGTGGGGTGGCAGGGTTAGGTTAACAGTTGGACTTGATGATCTTAAAGGGCTTTTCCAACCTAAAAAAAAAAAAAAAAAGTGGAATAGGCTGACTTTAAAAATAAAAAATCAAAATCTCTGTGTGTGCAGAAGAAACTCCTGTGGTCATGACCTAGTGTAATGACTTCACGAAGATGCCTGTGCAGGTGTGCGCCGGTTGCGTGCTTCAGTTCTGTGGTTTGGCTTTCTTCAAACTGGCCTTTCAAGCTTTCATTATTCCACCCGATCAGTTCTTCAAGCCATCGTGCTTTTCACGTATCGTAAATAATTTTTTGAAGAAATGTGTTTCAATTTAATGCTTTTTGAATTCATCCTTTTCATTCACAGGAGTTAGCGCTGCTCTCTTTAGCGGTTTATTCTTCCCCTGGGAATTGCCAGGAAGGGTTGAAAGCAGAAATCGCCCCCCCAGCCGGGGAAGTGCTGTTGTCTCCTCATTTTGCCATGCTGCCCTCCTGCTCCCGAAACGAAGCGTGGCTCCTTTGGCCTCAATGCTGAGGTGGTGTCGTCCCCGCACGTACCCAAAAATGGGGCAGGTCCAATAGATATTGCGTAGCTCGGGCTTTGTGGTCCCACACGGGCTCTGTTGTGCTCCTACCCGGAGTTTCGTGCTTCCCTTTGTGCTCTTGAATGTTTTGTTTGGCCCCAAATTGGAAAAGAAAAAGCCCAGTATGTCCTTACCCTAGCTGATAGTCTCCTTTTGTCCTGCTGGCCTTGGGGTTCTGCCGAGTTTAGGTACGCTGATATCTGCAGTAGGAGGAGGATGAAGACCTATTTATCAGTAGCATCCTCTTGGAACCCATTATGTTGAACTTTTTGCTCGTCGTTCCAAAGAGTAACAAAAAAGAGTTTTAATTAATTTAGTTTTCCACAATAGAAACGTTCAGCGCTTTTTGCTTAGATTGCATATTATAGATTGATTTCATATTCTTTTCATGAAGTGTCTTTGAGCTTTGAAGCTCTTCTTGATACTGTACATTGTTTAGCAGTAGGTTGTCTGAAAGAATCCCCCAAAGTATTCTGCATTACTCTGAGTTTAATAAGAAATGAAATTCAAATTTAATAATGTTACAGGGAAGAACTGTGTCGTTCTTGGAGATGCAACCCACATATTACGTTTTCAGGTTCTGCAGATGAGTCCTTCCCTGTTTCCTCTAATTAAATGCAGAGTGCTTAAACAGGTCTGTGGTTCTTGATAGCATGTCCTTATGAAAAATAGATAGGGCGACTTCTCTAAATATCTGTAGGTACCC
>NW_009259037.1:1661732-1663511 GCF_000687185.1 Egretta garzetta | reverse complement strand
TTATTATATATTATATATATTTTATATATATCTGAAATATAACATGAACATATGATAGATGAAGATTGCCAGTGCGAGAGACAACCTGCATATGCGTAAGACAACGAGAAAACTTGCCGATGGACAATTCCCATGGGATAATGGTGGTGATGCTCCCGTCCATCCCGGCGGGCAAGGTGGGATCTGGAAGCCTGGACCCCGCAGTGGCTGTGGCTCGGCAGGCGGCAGAGCTCCGCTCACGGCTCTGCCACGGTTCCGCATGGCACCCCTGGCAAATTGCGTCTGCGCGTCTGGTTTTGTGGCTCTGTAACGGGAATAACGGGATTCCTCGTTCCTCCGGTGGATTGTATTCTAATTTGGGAATGGAACTTGCAATGTGTGCACGAGGAGGAGCTGCGCTCCTCCTGCCCCCGTCCTCGCATCTGCCCTGGAGGAGCGCGGGTGTGATTTGGGAGCCAAATTCCAAGGGGAGAGGCAAGGTAGGGGGAGGATATTCCTGTAGGCAGAGAAGAGCAATTTCACTTCTGTGCAATCCCCTGTTTGCTATTACGAGGTGTTAATCTTTTCAGCTCCTCTTATCTCTCAGTATTGGTACAGAAAGTCTTGCTCAAAACATTAACCTGTCTGAGAATTGTGTTTCTCTTCTTCACCACGGTGGCACATGGATTTGTATAAATACTGCTAATTATGCCGCTATGCTATGAAATATCACAGAAAGTTGAACTTAAGTTAGAGAAGTCATAGAAAGGACCAGACTCTTAGCAGCAGTGCTCTCTTTCTCCATTTAATCAGTTTTCCTGCTCTTTGGGGAGGAGGGAATGAGAACATTGGCTAATGGGGTTTTCATTTTGATAAGATGCAAATGTGAAGAGAGCCCTGTCTTTATTTTTAACACTGATGAGAGCCTTGTGGTAATTCCTGCCTGCAAGGACTACGTAACCTTCGGCAGCGCTGAAAGCTGGGAAGCCCAGCACAACAGCAGAGACTGCCTTCCCCGTAAACCTCCGTCCCGGATCCACGGTCTGTTCTCTCCCGAAAACTTCGGAACAGAACAGCCCCTGCGGTGTGGTGTGGTGGCTTCTGTGATTACGAACCAAAGGGAGAAACCACCTAAAAAATGCAAAAGCTTCCCCAAAGAGACCTCTTCTTGCCAGTTGCTTTTTAAGCCAAGGGTACCTAAAACTGCATGTTTCTATCAATTAAATTTTGATTGTGCATATTTCTGATCTTTCTTTCAAGTTTGCTGAGCTCCTCCATAAACCAGTTGTTAAATATGTCACCACAGTCAAACGAGACGCACCAAAAGTAGAGTAATTTGTCTTAAAAATGGCTGTTGCTTTTAGGACTGTATTCATCTGGCAGGGTCACCTGTCTGGTCTGAAGAGGAGGTTCATTTAAAAGATAATATATCTTCCCTTCGTATTCCCGTGATTTGTCATGGTGATATCCTACTGCAGCGTGATTTGCCTGCTGCAGAGATGATATCCGTCATACCTGCAGGCTATCACAATTACTGAAATCACTTCAGTGCAGTCATTCTTAACACAGGGTGCTGGTTCTCTTAAATTATATTTTCTTTGTGTTTGCAAAACTGAAATTCTTTAGCTGGTCTGCGTCAAGGTGATCACGGTTTATTTACATGGCTTTCACAGTACCAAAAAATCCCAGCCTGGCAGGGGTTGGCAGGGCCCTCGGGAGCTCACCCAGTGCCACCCCCCTGCCCAAGCAGGCTCACCCAGAGCAGGGGGCACAGGACAGCAGCCAGGCGGGGGTTGAAGA
>NW_009259037.1:1659591-1661439 GCF_000687185.1 Egretta garzetta | reverse complement strand
GTAGAGGGGGAGGATAACCTCCCTCGACCTGCTGGCCACACTCCTCTTAATGCACCCCAGGATACCATTGGCCTTCTTGGCAACAAGGGCACCCTGCTGGCTCATGGTCAGCTTGTCATCCACCAGGACTCCCAGGTCCCTCTCAGCAGAGCTGCTTCCCAGCAGGCGAGCCGCCAGCCTGTACTGGTACATGGGGTTCAACCTCCTCAGGTGCAGCACTCGGCACTTGCCCTTGTTGAACTTCATCAGGTTCCTCTCCGCAACTCTCCAGCCTGTCCAGGTCCCGCTGGATGTGGGCACACCATTCCTCCCAGTTCTGTGTCATCAGTGAACTTGCTGAGGGTACACCCTGTCCCCTCGTCCAGGTCATTGATGAATAAGTTGAACAAGACCGGGCTGAGTACTGAGTGCTGGGGAACCCCACTCGCTGCTGGCCTCCAACCAGACTGTGTGCCGCCAATCACAACCCTCTGAGCTCTGCCATGCAGCCCGTTCCCGACCCCCCTCACTGTCCACTCATCCAGCCCACACTTCCTGAGCTTCCCTATGAGGATGTTACGGGAGACAGTGTCAGAAGCCTTACTGAAGTCAAGATAGACAACACCTGATGCCCTTCCCTCATCTACCCAGCCGGTCATGCCATCGTAGAAGGCTATCAGATTGGCCAGGCATGATTTCCCCTTGGTGAATCCATGTTGACTACTACTGATAACCTTCTTTTCCTCGACTTGCTTGGAGATGACATCCAGAATGCACGGTTCCATCACCTTTCTGGGGATGGAGGTGGACAAACATTGGTCACGTCTGATAAGTAAAATTGTGCTTCCGATTGCATTAACTAACATTGCCGTTTGCAGATGCATTCAGCCACGAGTGAAGTCGTGTGGTGTAGGATCCCTAAGCTGTATTTCAGTTGTGCCTCCTTGCAGCGCCCCTGCAAAGGCCGCCGGCTGCCGTGCCGAGAGGCCGGCCGCGTAGCTCCTGTGAGCATCTCCTTTCCCGCGGCGATGCTGTGAGCCTTGCGGCGGGTCAGCGCTGAGCCCCTTCCGTTGCTCTGCAGCTGGTTCAAACCCAACCTCTCTGGCCCTCCGGTTGTTGAGGATGCCCCAAGGAGAGGACACGCTCCTGCCCTGGCTGTGCACGTGTCTGCGTCTCAGTCATATTACCCTCCAGCTTTGTTTTTATTTTAGCTCTTTGGTGACTTCTTTGCTCCAGAGAAAGTTAGTTCAGCTTTTTCTCTCTGAGCGCTAGGACAGATATGTCTTTCATTTGGAGAGTGCTTCAGAGGATGATAATAATAATTACAGTTAAATTAGCTTCCTAACAATAATGTGAAGAAAGTAAGGCATAATTCTGTGTTGGGAAATGTAAAATAAACAAGATGAAAGGCTTTGCCTGGGGCGAGGAAGGCAGTTAGTTTGAGGTTCATATTAGCGTCAGGAACTTTGTTATTCCCCTGTCAAGTGTGTACCAAGACGACTGCACTCTGCGGGCGTGCGGGCCTGCACCCATTTCCGTGGGCTGCTGGTTCACCGCCCCGTCGCTCCTCTTCAACGCTGGGGACAGGGAGAGGTGGAGACCTTGGTGAGGTGTTTTTGCAGGACTAATTCCCCAAACGCCGAAAAAGTCGATGAGGGCTACTAAAATGCTGCGAGGGCTGGAGCCCCTCTGCTCTGAGGCCAGGCTGGGAGAGTTGGGGGTGTTCAGCCTGGAGAAGAGAAGGCTGCGGGCAGAGCTGAGTGCGGCCGGTCAGGGCTTCAAGGGGGCCCAGAGGAAAGGGGGGGACAAGCTTTTTAGTAGGGCCAGCTGGGACAGGACAAGGGGGGATGGCTTTAAACTGAAGCAGGG
>NW_009259037.1:1652709-1659551 GCF_000687185.1 Egretta garzetta | reverse complement strand
CCCTGTCAGGGGGTGCCCAGAGAGGGGGTGGAGGCCCCATCCCTGGGACCATTCCAGGCCAGGTTGGATGGGGCTGTGAGCAACCTGCTGTGGTTCAAGGTGTCCCTGCTCCTGCAGGGGGGTTGGGCTGGGTGACCTCTGGGGGTCCTTTCCCACCCAAACCATTCTATGATTCTATGATAGGATTTTGGAAAAGTACAGCCCAAATGAACGTGCGTGTTTATGAATACGTTTCGTCTCTTAGCTTAACTCCAGGCCCCAAATAAGTAGGGCGTAATGGCATTGGTACTTAAATTGAACAGCAAAGATTTCCAGGCTGCGCGTGAACTTTGGAGATAGGCTGTCTCCAGCCAGGTTTCATTGTAGGGAAGAAATGTCCAGTTTACAAGAGAGGTTGAAAGGGGCAAACGAAATCCTTCTGCAGAGAGATGCCTTTACATGAGAGGGTGGGTTGAATTGTCAAGGACGAGGGTCAGAGCAATGTTCTTCCACCAGAACTTGAGGCTGAAGCTAAGAGGAGCCCACAGGAGGGAGAAGGCTTGGACAGTCCCGTGGAAGGGGCCCCCGGGGGGGCCCCCCGCCGCTCTCCGTAGCCCCCCAAAAGCGCCGGTGCGGGCAGTAAGGAGGTAGAGCAGTGCGTGCCGTAGTGGGATTAAAAACTCTCTGGCCAGGCACTGGGGGAAGAAGGCTGCTGACCGTTGTCAATGGGAACGTCAGCTGTGTCACCGCTTGAATCATAGAATCATGGAATCGTTGAGGTCAGAAAAGCTCTTTAAGCTCATCAAGCCCAACCGTTCCCCTAACCCTGCCATCCCACCACTAAACCCTGGCCCTAAGCACCTCGTCTGCCCGGCTGTTAAATAACCCAGGTGTAACGTTCTGCAGCTCGAGCTGTAACAGCAAAGCCGACAAAACATCACTAAATGCATTTGAGGACAGGGTAAATCTTAAACCAAGTGGTACCAGTCCTAATTCCGGTATCTTCTGAGATGGTCAGTGCACGTCTCTCTGCTCTGCTGTGGGTTTGCATCTTCGAAGCCCCACTCAAAGGTTGCTCCTCTGCGTGGTGCTCTGGGGAGGCCATTCCTCCCTCGACGGGGACTGATGCGGGGCACACCGGCTCCCGCTTGTGCTGCCTCTCTGTCCTTGTCCTCCCTGATGTCTCCGGATATCACACAGGCGGTATGAAAGGCTTTGAGTGCCAGCCAGTGAGAATTACAATAAAAGTCATTCTACATCCCAGAGTGATTCTGTTCCCATATTCAGTGCTGCATGTGTGCAAAATTCTTTAAAAGCTTATTTCATAAGGCTTTTCCTTTTTTTTTTTTTTTTTTTTTTTTTTTTACTGTGTGAATACTGGCCATACCCATAAATGCTGTTGCTTTCTGCATTTTATTACCTGTAATTTTATTATTAGCATTAGTGTAAACCAAGATACCTGAAACAGATTTATTGAGGGCAGTTCTCTAGATTTGCAGTGAAATAATTTTTAGTATAGCAGGGGCAGAAAAAAAGTGGGGAAAAGCAATTGCATTTAGAAAACCAAAAGTAAATGGACTGACCTTCAGAAATCTTAAGCACTGTGATTTCAATTGAAGGGCGTACTGTTATTACTGAGACTGTATAGAGCTGTTTAAAGCGAAAGTATTTTTGGTTAAAATGGACTTCTTTGAAAAAGAGCCTTAGAAAAATTATAAATGGTGGTGTTAAAATGTCTCATTAATTTTTGCCTTGCCTTTTACGACAGTGCAAAGCTCTTTCAAACTGGGGAGTGCTTTGTGTGTATCCTCATTGTGCGTAGCATCAATTTCTAATAAATAAGCCTTTTAGAAAACGAATTTCAGCTGAGCTATCGTGATCTTGGCTTCTGGGTTTGATCTCTGCGAAGATCCTTTTTGCTGCTCCTGCCAGAGGGGTTTTCTTTGTATTCCAAGGGTTGGTGGGCTTTCTCCACTGTTTTGGGAATACAGGATTGCCCTTCAAATGAAACAATAACCAGGATTTTGTTTATTTGGAATCCGTTTCGAAGCAGTAGATCGGAGCCCGTAGCAGTGTTGCAGCATGGAGAGGTGTCGAAGGGGAACTGGTTGGGTATTTTTCCCTCGCTGGGGCTCACCGAGATTGGGAAGGAGTGGGAGCCTGCGGGTCTGGCCAGGCAGAGTAGCCAAGAGCTGCTGCTGAAAATGAAACAATAACCAGGATTTTGTTTATTTGGAATCCGTTTCGAAGCAGTAGATCGGAGCCCGTAGCAGTGTTGCAGCATGGAGAGGTGTCGAAGGGGAACTGGTTGGGTATTTTTCCCTCGCTGGGGCTCACCGAGATTGGGAAGGAGTGGGAGCCTGCGGGTCTGGCCAGGCAGAGTAGCCAAGAGCTGCTGTCGAAATGGGGGAAGAGGGCTGTAGGTTTGGTCTTCTAGCAGTTGATAGTTGAAAGGCGTTTGGAAACCCTTGGACAGGGGCTTCTTGCTAAGAACCAGCCTTTCCAAATAAAATACCTTCCCAAATAAATGCGTAATTACAGTACTTCAGTATGGCTGTAGTTCTCAAGCTATTTTTTTCAGTAGAACGTGAAGTAGGAAACTGAAAAACATACCTGATTTGCATTTATTTTGCATCCACAAAGTTATTTTGTTAATTGCAGGAGCTTTTGTCCACTTAAAATGTATCTCAGGAAATTTTTGCTTACTGGTTTGCCAGACAGGAGTTGTGCTAAGCAGTTCCTGCAGGGGCTCAGTGTGGAACTGACCTCTCTCAAATTTTCTCTTTTATGTAAAATGCCTAATGTGTGGTGTTTGTAAGAGCTTATGGGTGCAGGCGTTCGCACCAAAGCAGTTGGAAACTACTGAGAGGTACAGGACTGCTCTGCTGCGGGAAGGGGTGAGCACTTGGGGCAGACGGGTTGGCAGATCCTGGTCTCCTGATGGTGCAGGAGAGGTCCCCAAGACAAGGAAAGTTGGGAGCTTGTGACTTCTGGCAGCCTCAGCGAGGCTTTGGGGGGACCTGACAGCAGCCCCCCAGGCTCTTGAGATGCCAGAGCCAGGCTTTTCACAGAATCACACAGAATCCCAGACTGCCAGGGGTTGGCAGGGCCCTCGGGAGCTCACCCAGTGCCACCCCCCTGCCCAAGCAGGCTCACCCAGGCAGGGGGCACAGGACAGCGCCCAGGTGAGGGTTGAAGATCTCCAGAGAAGGAGACTCCACAGCCCCCCTGGGCAGCCTGGGCCAGGGCTCGGGCACCCTCACAGTCAACAAGTTCTTCCTCCCGTTCAACTGGAACCTCTTCTGCTTCAGTTTGTGCCCATGGCCCCTTGTCCTGTCACTGTGCACCACTGGGAAGAGTCTGGCTCCGTCCTCATGACCCCCACCCTTGAGATATTTGTACGTGGTGATGAGATCCCCTCTCAGTCTTCTCGTCTCCAGGCTGAACAAGTGCAGCTCCCTCAGCCTTTCCTCATAGCAGAGATGCTCCAGTCCCCTCATCATCTTTGTTGCCCTCCTCTGGACTCTCTCCAGGAGTTCCTCATCCTTCTTGAACTGGGGAGTCCAGAACTGGAAACAGTGCTCCAGGTGGGGTCTCACCAGGGCAGAGTAGAGAGGGAGGACAACCTCCCTCGCCCTGCTGGCAGTCAATCTCCACCCTTGGAGGTTTCAAGACCCAACAGGGTAAAGCTGTGAGCAGCCCAGTCCAACCCTGGGCAGCTCTGCTTTCCACAGCCTGGAGGAGAAGCCTCCTAAGGTTTCTGAGATAGCCTACATCGTTACCTCAGTGAAAAGCTTAGCTCACCTAAATGCTGTTCTTCCACACTCTGCCTATGAAAATGGGAAATATCCTCAGACCTTACTTTCCTTTCAGGAAAATGAGCTAAATTTACATTATTTTCTATTTTGGAAGCAGGGTGCTTAGGTGGTCAGGATGAAGTAATCAGCATTGAAGTCCTGTAAAGGATTTCCTTTAAAACATGTTTTCTATTGATTGATAGAGATTGAACTGTCAGAGATCAAATCTGGATCTGTAAAATACATTTTGAGGTAAAACAACTTATGCAAGACTAAATAAGCTAATATTCACCTCTAAACTTCCCTATCGGTCTTCTGAATTCGGAACAGACCTACATCGGATTGGGGTTGACTTAAATGGGGTTTCTGCTCGGCAAGCGCTGAGTGAAGGAGGTGGCAGGTCCTGTCCAAGAGCTCTGAGAGCAAAGTTTGTCAGCTGAAAATACCTTAGTGGTTCTTGCTTCATTTTCAAAAAGGTGCCTTTGTACTAATGTTTGTGGCAGCAGGAAAAAAAAAACCCCACACATTTATCACTCACGTTATTACAAACGTTAACTTCTGTTTCTCGAAGGAAAAAGTCTCGCATATTTTATTCCTTCCATTTACTCATGTTGAAGAAGGCAGGATTTGGCCTAAGGAAATGGAAAGGAGCCTGTATTCAGTAAGAAAAAAGTGATAAATGTTAACATTTTGCACTTGTTTACATTCTGCTGCTGTTTCTGTGAAATAACTTTCTTTCCAAAGGTGCTGCTGAATTTATTGTCACATTTTCTCTTACAGGAAAAGAAATGTTTGGTTTAATACTATGAGAAACATGCATATGAATTTATGTATGTAGATACGTACATATGTATCTTTAGGGGCGGTTTGCTTTCTTTTATTTTTGATTCCTGTCCTTACTCATATGGCAGCACAGGTAGCTGCTGCTGGTAGAAGCTTAAGGAATCTGTGTCAACCTTATTTTCCGAGCGGTATGGACTGCTGGAATGCAGCGATAGCTGTGACTGCCGTCTGCTGTCCTTCAGCCCAGCAGAAAAGCCTGGGAGCAGAAACGAGGCGTTTTGCTCCCACGGAGCTTAATTAGGTCCATACAGAGTGATCCCCATTCCTTCTTTTGTCACGTTTGCTGTTGGATCTTAAACGTCATCATGAGCTTTCACTGATGCTTGTGGTGATGTGATCAGGAACCTGCGCTGGTGCATTTTAACTGGGACGTATTGGTGAGCAGTGTGCTACTGGGTCATTATATATTCCACAATATAAAGTACTCTTTAGAACAAGAAATGCCAGGAGATCCTCTGCTATGTCCATGTTGGATTGTCACAGAGTCCTAGAATGGTTTGGCTTGGAAGGGGCCTTTAGAGGCCCATCTAGCCCAACACCCTGCAGGGAGCGGGGACATCTTCAACTGAATCAGGTGGCTCACAGCCCCGGCCAACCTGGCCTGGAATGGTCCCAGGGATGGAGCCTCCACCCCCTCTCGGGGCAACCCCTGACAGGGTTTCACCACCCTCACTGGAAAGAATTTCTTCCTTAGATCCAGTCTAAACCTCCCCTGCTTCAGTTTCAAGCCATCCCCCCTTGTCCTGTCCCAGCTGGCCCTACTAAAAAGCTTGTCCCCCCCTTTCCTCTGGGCCCCCTTGAAGCCCTGACCGGCCGCACTCAGCTCTGCCCGCAGCCTTCTCTTCTCCAGGCTGAACACCCCCAACTCTCCCAGCCTGGCCTCATAGCAGAGGGGCTCCAGCCCTCGGAGCATTTTTGTGGCCCTCTCTGGCCCCCACTGTAATAGCTTTTAGAATATTTTGCTTAAGTGAGCAAACTCGTTTACAGACGCAGTGCATGTTAGGTTCTGTAACGAGGTGGCTTGCCTTGCAGCCCGCAGTCTTAACTGCAGTTACTAAAAAGTTGAAATCTGGGGCATTTTAAAGGTGGATTTTTAGCTCATGAGACCAGAAGTGGTGACAGTTTCATTTGTGGCTTCTAGAAATGATAATAAATGGTGTTTATTGCTTGATTTGCTGCTAATACACACAGAGCACATGTTGCAAGCAAAGGCAAAACTTACTTTTTATATCCTTGCAAACTGTCTGATAATTGTGAGGGACCTAAACCCTTCTCAAAAAAGTAAATTCTATGAAAATGTTCTGAAAGCCAAAATGTAGTGAGAAGTTCATTATAATGTTTTGGGGCGGATATTTTTTTTTTTATTTATTTATCCATTTATTTATCGTAGAATCATAGAACGTTTTGGGTGGGAAGGGACCCCTAAAGGTCACCCAGCCCAACCCCCTGCAGGAGCAGGGACACCTTGAACCACATCAGGTTGCTCACAGCCCCGGCCAACCTGGCCTGGAATGGTCCCAGGGATGGGGCCTCCACCCCCTCTCTGGGCAACCTGTTCCAGTTATTTAGCTGTGTAGTCTTTTAAGGTCACGTAAAGAAAATTTTATTGAAAAATAAATGCACCTTATGCTTTTTCATCTGTTCCTGATGATGGTGATAGGGACGTTGTAATGAAACAACACTTAGCGTAGTTTTGATTTCTCTTAGATTTTCTCACTATACATAAAGAGCTTGATGGGTGGACTGTTCGGTGGATAAGGAATTGGTTGGATGGTCGCATCCAGAGGGTAGTGGTCAACAGCTTGATGTCTGGATGGAGACCGGTGGCGAGTGGTGTCCCTCAGGACTCCGTACTGGGACCAGTGCTGTTTAATATTTTCATCAATGACATAGACAGTAAGATTGAGTGCACCCTCAGCAAGTTTGCAGATGACACCAAGCTGAGTGGTGCGGTTGATACGCCAGAAGGATGGGATGTCATCTAGAGAGACCTGGACAGGCTGGAGAGGTGGGCCTGTGTGAGCCTCATGAGGTTCAACAAGGCCAAGTGCAAGATCCTGTGCCTGGGTCAGGGTAACCCCCGGTATCAATACAGGCTGGGGGAAGAAAGGATGGAGAGCAGCCCTGCCGAGAGGGACTTGGGGGGGCTGGTGGATGAAAAGCTGGACATGAGCCAACAATGTGCACTGGCAGCCCAGAAGGCCACCCGACCCCCTGGCCCCA
>NW_009259037.1:1649472-1652450 GCF_000687185.1 Egretta garzetta | reverse complement strand
GGGGCTGTGAGCAACCTGCTGTGGTTCAAGGTGTCCCTGCTCCTGCAGGGGGGTTGGGCTGGGTGACCTCTAGGGGTCCCTTCCAACCCAAAACATTCTGTGATTCTATGAATATTTCCAACTTAGAGCTTTCCGTGGAAGAAAATGGACACGACTATTTAAAATAGGCTTTTTTGTCCCTGAGGGAGAAAAGCATTGGCATGTGTTGTCTCTCCTGCAGGGAATTCTCTTCTCATTCTGAATTTTTTCAGTGTTAGAATTACTTGTGGGGATTATTTGGTATTCAAATTGCCCTACCTGTATCTGTTAAAGGGCCATTTGAACATGAATTGTTTTATTGTAAAGATATTTTAAGAAAATAAGTGCTTTCTGAGCGTCCATCTGCCTCCTCAGCTTTTCCTTCAGAACTGTGTTTTACAGGAATTAGAGATAAGTTTAAATTTTGGAATTGGAAGGTTTTTTTTTTTTTTTTTTTTTTTTTAATACAAAATGCATTTGCTGAATAATAATGCCTTGTTTCCAAAGAAGAATCAGCTGCTTTGGTGTTTGGTTTTTTTCTTTTAATGGAGCTGGATTACTGGTCCTCCAGCGTGGCAGATGGATCTGGGTTCCCTACGACCGGCTTATGAATGCCCTGAATCCCATGATTTTGCTTTAGGAATACTCAGTTCCCACTTGCCCCAGTGTACCTGGTTTGAAAAGAGGGAATGAACCCAGCGCCTCTGCTGTTGGGTAGGAGAGAAGTGAATGGTGTTAAACTGCTTGCAGCGTGCGTGAAATGCGCTTCTCCGGTGCGACGCGTAGTGATCAGCTCCGTCGCTGCGTGAGCGCTTCGTTTCTCAGCTCTGCCATAGGGAAGGATGTGAGCGGCTTTCGGGATCAACCTTGACACTATTTCAGTGACTAAATAGCTCATAATTGCAGAGGGCAACGGCAAGCCCCCTCGGTTGCCCTTGTAGTACTTGCTGTGTAAACGTAGGTTCGCAATTACTCCTAGAGTTAAAATTGAAATTGATTTTTTAGAGAGTTTAGTGTATGCTGCAGAAGATGGCAATGGTCTCCAAATCCAACTAAAGATTAAAAATCAGCTTAAGATTAAAATTTAATCATGTTGTTAGCTATTGCTAAATAGTTAATGGACCGTATTAAAAACACCTACAGTCCAAATATTGCCTATAAATAATTACAAATTTTTATTAGCATTGTAATTAAGAGCATGCTGGCTGCAAATGATACCTCACTAAGCGCAAAGAAAATTATGAAAAGTAAGCAGAAGCCTGGTAGTGTACTTTTTTTCCTAATATTAAATAGATTTTCCTTACCAGCAGGGGCTTAAACACTGTTTAGCAGGTGGGGATCTGAAGATAAATGTTGTAGCAGAAACGTCGGCATGTGTAATGCAGCAGAGGCCTAAAGGAACAGTATTCAAATATCAAAGCAGGGAAGGGTTTTTTTTACCAAGATAGTGCTAAGATGAGCAGGAATCATCGTTTTATGCAGGGAAACAGGGAAAAATGTTGATGAACTCGTCAAGGACCCTGAACCGTTCTGCTTGGCACCGCTTTTGGGGCTCAGCGTAAGCTGACGTGACACCATTGAGCAAGTATCTGTAATATTCTTGAACTAAAACTTAAACACGCTACAGAATCCCACCATATTCATCTTTCATTTGTATTTCCTAAGCTGCTTTCTTTTTCCGTATTTATTTTTTTTCTCCAGCAACCATTGCAAGTTTTTAACAAGCTCTCCTATTTTCACACATTGACGTGGAAACAGAGCGTTTAACCACCACCAGCCATTAAACTTCCACGTGTCCTTCCCGATTCTCACCGTGCTAATTAAGAAGATATTCTTCTGTAACGATCTCTCTCTCTTCATTGAGTCATCGTTTTCCCTGGCGTATGGGGACAGCCGGAGCAGCGCCCCTGAGCTCCTGCCCTGCTCCATGGTTGGGCTGCCCTGGGGAGATGGGGCTGGTGGAGGGGGACAAGGGGGCTCGTGTCCGGGCAGCCAGAGGTGAGCAGAGGGGTCACCAGTAGATGCCAAAGAGACAGCAATCAAATTCATCCACATCTCCCACTGCTCCTGTATCTAAAAATGAATATTAAAATGCATTTGAAAGTTTCACAGTTATTCCACATCAATTTTTTTTTGCATACAAGGCTGCCATGATGATTTCCTCAGGTATGAAATAAATTTTTTGACTGTTGCAGCCATGTTTATTCACTTAAATCACTCACCAAATGGGCAGATAAACAGAGAAATGCACCAAAGCCATTAGCCGGTTATAGGAACGACTTTGTTAGAAGGAAGCAGAGGCTGTTTTTTGACTGCTGGGTTACCTGGAAAGGGCCAGATCTTCAAATGTGGGGTTGATGTGTTTATGTGAAGGAAGGTAAGGATCCATTTATTTACCAGGGAAGATTATGGAGCAGTGCATCCTGAGTCTGCTCACCAGGCATATGGAGGACAGTCAGGGGGTCAGGCCCAGCCAGCACGGGCTCATGAAAGGCAGGTCCTGGTTTTTACTGGACCAACCTGATCTCCTTCTGTGACCAGGTGACCCGCCCGGTGGATGAGGGAAAGGCTGTGGATGTTGTATACCTGGACTTCAGCAAGGCCTCTGACACTGTCTCCCGCAGCGTTCTCCGGGAGAAACCGGCTGCTCATGGCCTAGACAGGCATACTCCTTGCTGGGTAAAAAGCTGGCTGGCTGGCCGAGCCCAGGGAGTTGTGGGGAATGGAGTTAAATCCAGTTGGTGGCTGGTCACAAGCGGTGTCCCCCAGGGCTCAGTGTTGGGCCCAGCTCTGTTTAACATCTTTATCCATGGCCTGGGCGAGGGGATCGAGGGCACCCCCAGTCCGTTTGCAGATGGCACCAAACTGGGCGGGAGTGTGGATCTGCTGGGGGGAGGAGGGCTCTGCAGAGGGACCTGGCCAGGCTGGATCCATGGGCCCAGCCCAACTGGGTGAGGCTC
>NW_009259037.1:1631484-1648948 GCF_000687185.1 Egretta garzetta | reverse complement strand
CCGGGGTTTGGGGGTGGGATGGCAGAGGTAGGGGAACGGTTGGGCCTGATGATCTAAAAGGGCTTTTCCAACCTAAACAATTCTGATTCTGTGATTCTGTGTGTTTGCAAAGCAACGGACTGCACAGATCCTTTACAGATTCTTTAAGTGAGTGTCTATAAAAAAGATACCATGAGCAAAACTAAGTTCATCTTCAGCTCTCCTGAGCGCTTATGCACCATCTGCAGAACCTTACGTGACGCGATGGGGCTGAATTGCATCTGCAGCCTAGTCTTAAGCAGCCAATTTAAAAAATTTATACTTCTGACTAGGAAGGAAACATCACTTTGATTGATGACATCATTAGGGGAAATAGGACCGAATGTGGGCTATTGAATGCTTTCTTGCAGGCATAAGCCCTTTTACAGTGTCTGTTATGTTGGGCGCTTGTTATCCGGTGTTTTGACAATTAACGTTTCGAGAGTTTTGAGATGACGCCGTCTTATTTACATTTCATAGTAGTAAACATTATCTTTGTACCGCTAGAGCTTCTATTCTTGTCGTCGTTTGTTATAAAGTTCTTTTGATGTCATGGAACAGCAGCTCGGGTGGCCGTGCCCTTTCATATTCATGCCGTTTGCGTATGCCTAAGAACTCTCGTCGGGTGCCTTTGCGTTGTGTAGAAAAAATATTGCTCTCGCACGGACAAAATCAGTTATGGAGGGGTTTAGATCTCAACTCCGTTACATAGGAGATTTGAGGAGTGCTTATCTGGTGGAGGTTGGGGGATTGGACTGTAAATAAGTGGGCTCATGACACACACAGATAACCTGGCGTCATTTTGCATTTGATCTCAATTACTTGGGCTGATGTAAAAATGAATGTTTTTAAACTGAAAGTAATGCAGATCTTAAAGGTAACAATAAAAACCCTGTGCTTAGGAAGAAAATTCCGGAGTGTTCTGTCAGGCTGTGCATGGCATCGGATAACCTTGAAAATGGCACAGAAAGGGGAGATTACAATTTATTCAAACCATACAGAGAATAATCTGTTTTCTGAGCAATTCTGCTGGTTTTTTCCAGCATTTTTTTCTTCATTAAAGACCAGAAAAGGTGTGGAGGGTACAGTCATCAGTCGGCAGGTTTTTAACAGATAGTGAGAGAAGGAGGATGGAGAAGCAGAGGAGTCATTGATGGGATCGGAACATCTAATAGCCGTAGGAGTGGGTCTGAGGTGTTACTACGATACTTCCACGTGCCAGCAGGAAAGACTAAACCTTTTTTTTTTTTTTTTTGGCATATTTTACTTTTTCCATGGTTTGAGAGAGAGATGTTTGGTACTGCTATTCTGTTTTTATGGAGGTTACTGGGGTTTGGGTTGGTTTTTTTAAGCATCGCAGTATCTGAAAACAGCGCTCAATGAAATTAAAACTTGGGGTTTAACTGTGATGCTCAATATAATTATTTTTAAGAGATTTCTTCCTTGAGCAAAGTATCGACTTCCCAAATGTAAATCCTGATATTGTGTGATATTTTTAGGAGTGGTGTTTATTACCTTCCAAATCCTTTAATGCCCGAGCAGTTTTTATATGAAGAATATGTTACAAAATCTTTGGTGGAGATGGTGATAAACCCATGAAATTGGTATTAGAAAGCTTTCAAGATGTTGTTTTCTTTTTGTGACAGAGTTTTGCATAGCCATTAATGAATTTAAATGATCGAATTATATCCACTGTATTACGTGGTGCTCTCTAGCAATATTACGTTTTGGTAGCAAGTGCTGTGTTGGCCTGTCTTAAAGAATTGATTTGTTTCTCCTTTTGTTTTGGATAGGGGAGTTTTGTTGCATGCATGACTGCCATTTTAAGGCAAATGGAGGACTATCACTACGCTCATTTAATCAAGACTTTTGGAAAGATGAGGTCAGATGTTGTGGTAAGTTTATAACATGTTTTATCAGTTCCTGAGCGGGTTTGGCTTCTGTTTGGTTTTTTTTTTCTTGTTGCTGTTTGTTAAATAAGAGTTGTGAAATGTAAACAAAATGTATTTGATGATACATATTTAATATAAAAATAATTGATAAAGCACTGTGACTTAGACATTTTCTGAATTTGCAAAGGACAAGATTAACCTTCCTGCCACACCCAGGAGAACAGCTCGTCTCTGGAGCTGTTCAGTGTTTTAAAAAGCAAGCACCGAGAGAGTGGATTTAAGGCAATTAAAAGAACGCATTAGGAAATAGTAATGCTGAGCCATTACTAAAAATCTGGTTTGTTTAAGGAGAGAAGGGAAAAAAAAAAAAAGCTATCTTGAGTACAGGAACTTCCAGCGTTAAATCTTCCGGATGTCCCGATTTCATTTGTTTAAATAGCTTTTACTTACAGATCCACTCACTTTGCATTTTATACAAAACATTTTAACCTTAAAGATGCCCTTAGTTGTTAAATAAGCAATAATAATTGAAATTTGTTTTCTCAGAGTCGTTTGGTAGCCTAAGCGAACAACGCAACTTAATTAGAGCATAATAGAAGAGAGTTTATAGCTAAGGAGAGAACTCTCTAATGACCTGAAACTATCATTGCCATATGGCAAGTGCAGGCTGCAAAGTAGCTACCAAAGTTGTTGGCTGAGATCCATCAATTAGCAGATGACCTAAAGCCCAATCAGCTGTATTGCATTACCCACTCTGGTCCTGGGGATTCTGGTAGGTGCTTCAGACAGCTTTCACCTGTGTTTTCATCTTCAGGGTGCCCTTTTGGCCTTTATTTAGGTTCCCTTCTTCCTTCCAGACCCAACATAACAAGACCCAGGGGCTTGTCTTTGTGTAATTTCTTTATGTTTGGACTTCCCCATTTTCCTTTCTGTCATCTTCTTCTTCCTTCTGCTTATATTCTGCACGATTTGAGCTCTTTTGCCCTGTCCCAGATTTCCGATAAGGTGCTAAAGCCTCTGGTGCTTGGTCTGTTTGTCCCAGATCGGGCATTATTCAAGTACAAAGCTGGTGATTCAAGAGAGTGAAGGCAAAGTCTAGCTGCGAAGGACTGCAGGTGGGCATCATGGTATGGAAAGGGTTCCTTCCCAGTTACTCTGCTTTGGGATCTCAGAGTTCTATGGGTAGTTCTCTTCAGTTGGTTTTTTGCTAATAACAAAACATTCCCAAGCTAAATGTAGCTAGAGGAGTGGAAAAAAATGGTTTTAGCACACAGAAAAGACAGGAGTGTTAAGGTTAATTGAGCCAAATATTTCTGTACTTTTGAAGAGGTGGAAACCATTTGGCTCTGGAAAAGGCAGACTGATTACAGGGTTTTACATGGAAAAAGGTAGCAGGAGTTTGCTCTTAAAACATGTAATGAATGCAGAGAGAAAAATATTGGTTAGGAAATCTGTGATTATTCTAATGGTGGTAAAAGTGTTTATTTTGAAGTCTCGCATTTTTGGTCTAAATTGTCTGAAAGGTGGTTCTGTAGGTCAGATCTTCCTTGGTGAAAACAAGGGGGTGATTATGTATTTGAAATTTGGAAAGTGGTCTATTTATAATTGCTTGGTTTAAGTGTTTGCTTTACATGCGGAGTAGTGCACTGGGATACATGAAGAATCTTTTTTTTTTTTTTTTTTTGGCCTTGCCTCTCTGTATATTCCTCCCTTTCTGAATGTTCTTGGGTTGTATAGCTGGAATTGCTCTGGACTGGACTGTTAAAATCCTGTTTTCTGTCAGCATGTGTGCTGTTAGACTGCTTGTTTTCCACTCTTACGCCACTTGACTGTGGTTCGTATTAGCAGATACGCTAAGCTAAACTTAGTTGCTGTAATGCTTTTTGTATCTTTAATTAAAGTGTACCTTTTTAATGTTTTAATATTGTTGTTGATTAAATCGTAATATATGTTAGTGGGAAATGAAATATATAGCAACCTGGTAAAACATTAAATGGGTAATGTTAATGGGAGATAATGCTACCTTAACCTGACTTTAAAATAGGAGTAATATAAATGCAGGTGTGGAGGTATGATGGCAATATATTGTTAATCCTGTGGTAAAAGGGAACTACAGTGCGTAAACTGCTTTTTTTTTTTTTTTAACACAAATAGAACTGAGTCATCATTTAGAACAAAAGGGTGAAGATACCAACCCAGTTCCTCTGTTTAAGAGAAAGGCTTGCCTAACCTTTTCAGTGAGAACCAAATGGGAGGTTACTGGTCTCGGCAGTATTTCTTTGTAGATGAGATTTCGTTGTTAATTTGGAACCCATATGTTGTTCAGTATTTTATATTTCGCCATCAGAAATGATGCCCCGTGAAGCTCTCGGGAGCATCGCCTCCTTTCCCGGTATCGCTGCTGCAGTTCAAGTTTGCCCGTGTTCCTTCTTAGGACTTTTCCTTTCTGCCTTCAGCGGTGGGGTGCTACTGAACTGTACTGTTGTGTACAGTCCTTGGGACTGTATGGGTTGGGTGGAAGAAAAGCCCTTCTCTACTTCTTTGTTTAACTTTCATGCTTTTTTCCATTTCTTTTTAATCTGACGATTTTTTGAGCCAGTGCCCTTTGAGTCGCCCATTAGAGCTTAGATCCGGAAGCGTTTTCATTCAAACCCAACATCCCTCCATATGAAGGTGATACCTGCACCTCCTACCACAGGGTAGGAGAATTGCAAAGGCATAGAGAAGCGGTGATTTAAGTCGTACTAGATAAACTCAAACAGAAATGAATAGGTTTTTCTTGGAAAAAAAATTTACAAGAAAAAGGGGGAACTTAAGTGAAGCTGTGGTTGCATCTTCACCACTGGAGACCCTTAAATCTTTCTTCTCAATCAGAAGTTATAAGCCCAGTGCTGGAACTCCTAGAGGAAGCTTTATGGCCTGTGTTATGTAGGTGTCAGTTTTAGATTATTGTAATAGTCTTACTTGGCCTCAAAAATCTTAGAAAAGATGAGGTGGAATGCAATAAAACCAGTCTGGTGTCTCCCTGCAGAATATATTGTTTAGGTTCATTAAGGTATCTCTGTTCAAAGAGGAATTTCTTACTGTCAAGCCTGCTATCATCCTGAGATGAAACATCATCCGAGATCAGTGAGGTTATTTCTGGGACAAACTATCCTCTCCCTTTTTTTTCCTTGGTAAAATTTATATTCAGTTGAGGCATATATGGTAGTAGTTGACAAAGCAATATATGTTAATGTTTTGCCATGTGGAGTATCTCAGAAGTATTCCTCCCTAAAGGCATTTGAGACAACATCCTGAATCGGTGAAGTAAGACGAACTCCACAGGGTAGTTTAGATTACAATTTTCTGCACCTCCATTTTCTTAGAGAATCATAGAATGTTTTGGGTTGGAAGGGACCCCTAGAGGTCACCCAGCCCAACCCCCCTGCAGTGAGCAGGGACACCTTTAACCAGATCAGGTTGTTGATCTTCTCCCTCTTTAATATTTTGCACTCCTAGACTTTGGCTTTTACCGTGAGTACGTGCATTGGTGAGTGCTGTACATCCTTTCCCGTCGAGCTTTGCCTAACTGTTGATGTGAGCGGGTCCTTGGATGGCTTAAGCAGACAACTCTTTGCGGGACGGGACGTAAGAGTCGCAGGGGATGCCCGTGGTGGTGGGACCCTGCAGAGGCAGCCCCCCCAGAGCCACCCATGGTGGTGGTGAGTGGCTTTCCAGAGACAACCGCCATGGTGGAGCTCAGCGGAGGTTAAGCTGTTGTCCTGAAAAGCTGTAGCTGAGCTTATTTCACTTGGGACTGCTGTGCTTCAGGACTCGGCAAAGCTGAAATTTTCTTCAACTTGGCCTAAAGTGTTTTTCATATTGAGTTCCTACGTGGTTTAGCTAGTTCTGTTTATTAAGCTTGAGAATTTATCAAAGAACCTCTTTGAAATCCAGGTTGTGAATATATAAATGGCGATGCGGGTGTGATGCTCAGCGGTCCGGGGGGATGGAATTGTCTAAGCCTCCTCCGTCACTGTCTGCCCAGTCACAGGGCTGGGCTTACCCTGTTTTCTTTCTGTAATCGGATGGGAGTTGTGAAGGGGTCCCATCTATTGTGAATTTTCCTTCCTTGGGATATTAAATAGGATTTCTATTTAGAGTTGGAGAGAGATCAGGAGTTGCAGCCACTGCTCCTTTAGTACAGGTTTTAATCAGGTTTTTTTTAATGTTCAGAACAATTTGTTCTGCTTCTAAGTATACTGAAAACAAGGAGGGTCTACAGCAGCACAGCAATTGCTGATAGCTTCCCCTTCCACTCCCAACCTTGCCAAAAAAAGCTGGGTTTTGCTCAAAATATGAGGTGAATTCATAGAAACCGTTTGCTCTTCTATAAGAAAGATAAAATAGAAAAGAGCGCAATATCACAAATACATAAAATACAGGCAAGCCTCAGCTTTTAATTTAATTAATAATTAGATTAGTTGTTACAGAGCATTATTTAAAGTACCTGTGTGAAAGTAGGACTCTTGGAATGTAAATATCAGTAGATTAAGATGTAGAGCTGAATCAGCAAAGTAGGTCAGATCATTGGTGGCACGGCCTCCAGGATCAGTAACGAACGTGAGGCATCAACAAGGTGAATGAGAACTCGTCCACCGTCATGTGCAGCTTGGTCAGCAAAGTGTGTGGAGGCTCAAGAGCTGAAATCGGTGCCACATAAAGTGGAAGGTGGAGTTTGCTCCAAGAAATCAGGGAAGTTTTATATCTGTATTCATAAAATATTAAGGGGGCGGGGGGAAGACCAGTGAGCTCAAATCTGCCCTCTTGGCTAGGTGATGACCCTGCCCATGGTGCCACTTCCGCTAACATTTCAACTATTGAGCTGTGAAGCAGCATTGGTAAGAAGCGTTGAGAAAATCACTTAATACCTGCAGCTGTAAAAAGGGAAAAAAAAAACCCAAACCAAGCACATGCTCCAATGAAGTCCTGTGCAATGCTTGGGCAGCAAAATATGCAACGTGATTATTAGAAATTATGTAACTCTTTCACCAAAAATGCATGAAAAATGAGCAGTAAAGTACGCAGTTTGATCTCTTAAATGAAGACACATTTTACTGAGCTAGCGGAGTGTGTGCCTGGGATGAATTTTGCCTTACGCAACAGCAACATCTCATTAACCACGAGCAGTTCCGAATTTTATCTCAATCCTGTTAATGTCAAAACATCCTTCCTGATGGTGTTGGGAGTGATTTTTGGTATGGTGGAATAACAGAGGAGTTACTTTACTAGTATAACATATTTTTTGCTTAAAATGTGTCTTTTGTGGCTGCTGATGCTTTGTTGGCCCTCTTTGGCCTGGGTGTCTCCTTGGGTACCAGGAGCCAGGATGCAGAGCATCCCGAAGGAACCCTTGTGCTGTGCTACATGGCAGCATGAAAATTCACGGCATTCTGCGATCTCGCTGTTGTGTCCTCAGGATCTCTGCAGCTCCCTGCTCCCCACCGACTGTGAATTTCTGAGCCAGGAAAAACATCTTAACAGAACAACAAATCAAAAGATAAAATGCGGCGAAGGGCCTGGCTCTCACACACGAAGAAATACTTGGGAGAGCAGTAACTTCGTGTTTGTTTCTCACTGAAAAGGTTACTTAAGAACAGCCTTAGTTAAAAGTCCAGTGAACGTAACATTTTGGGGTTTTTTTGGTAGGCATTTGACATTTTAAAGATAGACAAGATAAATACCATTACTGAGAAGCTGTAGCAAAGGAAAAGCATTCTAACCTTGGAGTAAAAGTTCATTTTTATCTCTGTGCAAAGTGGATCAAGAACTTTCTGAATTAAGTTCTTTTTTTTTCCCCCTTTACCTTTCTCTAAGCATTTGATATTCATCAATCATTAGATAGCAATTATAGATTCCCAAAGTGTAGAAGATGATTTACGTGGTCAAGTACATGAGGTTTCCATTCCAAAGAGATGTTTGTGTAGATTTTGTAGAAATAAATTGGTTTATGCTACTAAATTACCTTTGTTCTGGGTCTGGTTTTCACGGGCAGAAGCAATTACTGCTTTAGGGAGAGTTTCTCTCCTAGTTTCAGGATGGCCAAACCGTTGGGGGTAACGTGCACCACCACGCTTACCCGACTCTGGGTTTGAGTTTAAGCTAGAGCATGTGCTTTTTAATAAATGGATGATCTTGATTTCAGGCAAGAGAAAATTTCAGGAAGGTGTTCGTAAGGGGAGGGAAAACTCATCAACTGACTCCAGGGAGGTTCTTTTTAGTGTAATCGTAAGATTAAAATTAGTATCTTTGGGTTTTTTCTCTTTCCACGTGCCAATATGCTTTTTAAGAACCTTCCAACATACGCCAGGCGTGTGGCGTGGCGCGTTCGCTGCAATACGCGCTGCACAAGAAGGGGCCGGGAGACCTTGCTGTGGTATAGCAAAGAAGTTCTGGCAAAGCAGTGCTTGTTCCCGAGTCATGGGTTGTTTTCGACGTAGGATTGCTAGTGTACATAAATCTTACAATCTTCAGAAATTATAACTTCATACATAAGCATGCCTTAGTGGAATTTATGGATGTTGTATATGAATAATGGCTTTTTTATTAAGCGGAACAGTAAGACACCTTTTGAATGTAGTCATTAATAACTGACGCTATCACTTGTATGTATTTTTTGAATCCAGAAGAGCAGTCATTTCCAAATATTTTCTCTTCTTTTAGGATTTTCTGATGGAAACATTCATCATGTTCAAGAATCTCATTGGGAAGAACGTCTATCCCTTCGACTGGGTTATAATGAACATGATGCAGAATAAGTAAGTACAGAGGAAAAAGCACTGTAGCTTTCTGAGATGGCTCTCTCGTGTTTGATCTGAAACAACAGTGTTGCTTGGAAACAGTAAAACACAATGCGGCAGCTAGGGTGGGTTGGGTTGGTTTTGGTTTTTTTTTTTTTTTTCCCCCCCTTCTCTGATGCAAATAATTATTTTAAAATTGGCTTTGGAGATTGCAGGGCAGTGTTTTAGTGGCCGCTTTTGGGGCTCTTGGAGTCTGCCGTGAATTAAGGGTGGCATCATTCAGAGAACCACAATTTTGGAACATACTGCAGTTGCAGTAGGGATCTATGCATGTCTTACAATAACTGAATGTATTCCTTTGGGGATAAATGGTATGTTTTGCATATTACCTCAAAAACTAGTGGCTATCATATTCTGACATGGAGTTATATGTTCTGGAACACTTTCAGTGGTGTTAACAAGAAAGAATTGAAAGGGCATCTTAAACCCAGGTTCTGTCAGCCCAGTAGTGAAGAGAGCGGCTGCAAAAGTTTCTAATCCCCCCCCTTTTTTTTTTCCTCAATAATTGCAGCACTGTCGTTATTTAGCATGCCTTTGTGCAATATTTTGTGTTTGTGACATTTATTAAGTGTGTCAAATGCTTTTATGTGTACTGTGATGAAAGTGTAAGGAAAAACCATTATATTTACTGGTTGCCTGGAGAAATCTCTTCGGTGCTTCCTGGTAGCTACCATGGCTATAAAGTTGTCAGTGTTTACTTATATAAAATCCTGAACCATGGTTTCAGCTCTCGTTATAAAAATGCACCGTAGCTTTAATCTTGGCTTCTGAAAGTCTCCTTAACTGCCTAATAAAATCCGTTCTTAATAAATACGAATTAGGAGATGCAGCCGTCTTTTGAGGTACACCCGTTGGTTATGGACGCACCCTTCTGCCTGGCTGCAGCTTGCGAAGCACCTGCTGGTTTAAATGAAGAGCCCTTTGAGATTAGCTGATGAGGAAGATCTAAAGCCTCTTGGGTTTCTCTTTTTTTTTTTCTTAATTTTGAGAGCGGTTTTGCTTCAAGAACTCCAACTGTCTTGAGAGTCGTTTTGCAGGTGCTTTGGAAACCCTCGCAGCGTATGTTACCCGGCATCCTTTCAAACAGGAGAACACCTCTGTGCTTTGCTGAATATTTTTTGAGAGGGGAAATATGATTGGGAAGGTCTGTGTTTGGACGCTATTAATGCCACTTAACTGGTCACGCGGCACTTACGGTGGTGTGAACGATGTTGCGCCGGCTCTTCCCCCAGGTATAAAGATGATGGGTATTCCTTGTATTACCTTCGCCATATTGCCCAATGACCTCTCAGTGTTTGTTTGGGTGGAAATTTGACCTCAATTTTTTTTTTTAAAACCATGGAATTATGGTCATAGAAAGAGCCTTTCCCTCTCCAACGTCTTTTCTTTAAAGCACAAACATGTTCTTACCAGGCAGTTCCTCACTCTGAAAATGTCCAAATGTGATGCAGAGGTCCGCAGTTAGGGTAGGGGCTTTGATTTTCTGATCTTTAAAAATCATCTTGTCCTTTTCCCACGCTGAACATTAAATCCTGAAGAGGCAGAAAAGGGTTGTGTTCAGATCTTTGATTCTTACTGAATAACCTCAGTACCCGAAGAATATTTGAGTAGCATTTAAAGTTAAAAACAGAAACATTTTTCGAGTCTTCCTGGCGTTGATGAATATGTGCGGAAGTGCTAAAGGGGGTTGTTCATCTCTAATTTACAAGTTCATTTTCATTACACCAGCTCGTTTGTAAATGCCTCTGACTTGATTTGAGTGCTTCTCGTTTGTCCTGTCGAAGCTAACGTGGTTTCCAAACCCAGAAAGCTGCATTGTAAAATACCTTTTTGTCCAGCTGGTCCATGTATTTTCACCCCTATAAACTTTTATTGAAGAAAACTAGGAAAAATGACAAGAACAAATTCTGTCTCTTAAAGCTACCACATCCTCTCAGTAGAAATAACTCAGGTTGTGCCATTTTGTTATGCTCGTGAAGCTCTCCTGTTGGCACATCTGTGCCGTAAGCCAAATGAAGTGAGCTAATTTTTAACTACAGCCAGAATGTTTGGATATAGTTTAAAAAAAAAAAAAAATCCTCATTTTCTTGTGTGAAATATATCTGGTAGTGTGAAACAAAGGGGGGGGGGAAAAATACAGCAAGCTGGAAGTCAGACCTCCAAGCTCCCTCAGTGTGTGGCAGGGAGACCTCCTGACACGCTGGTGGTACCACTGTTGTACGGGACGTGGGACCAGTGGTTTGCTTCCAGATAGTTAATGGTGGATTAAAATATTCTGGCTGAGATAGTGGTACGTATGGGGGAAGAGGGGAAATAGAAAAACGTGTGTGAAGGACTGTGTTACAGGGGGTATTTGCAAATACACATTGAGTTAAAAACTAGTACTGTGCTTCAGGAAGGACATGGAGCTGTTGGAGCGGGGCCAGAGGAGGGCTACTAAAATGCTCCGAGGGCTGGAGCCCCTCTGCTCTGAGGCCAGGCTGGGAGAGTTGGGGGTGTTCAGCCTGGAGAAGAGAAGGCTGCGGGCAGAGCTGAGTGCGGCCGGTCAGGGCTTCAAGGGGGCCCAGAGGAAAGGGGGGGACAAGCTTTTTAGTAGGGCCAGCTGGGACAGGACAAGGGGGGATGGCTTTAAACTGAAGCAGGGTGGGTTTAGACTGGATCTAAGGCAGAAATTCTTTGCAGTGAGGGTGGTGAAAGCCTGGCAGGGGTTGCCCCGAGAGGGGGTGGAGGCCCCATCCCTGGGACCATTCCAGGCCAGGTTGGCCGGGGCTGTGAGCAACCTGATGTGGTTCAAGGTGTCCCTGCTCCTGCAGGGGGGTTGGGCTGGGTGACCTCTGGGGGTCCCTTCCCACCCAAAACATTCTAGGATTCTGTGATTCTCTCAACCTTACTTTACTAGTAGGATTCCTGTATGCATAAATATTTGCATGCTCATTAATGGTAACAGAAATTGCTCCCATTCTGTATAGTTTGTGCACGTGGTTTTGGTACAGTGCGTTGAAACCTCAGGGTCCCCTCTCTCTCCTATCCCTGCAGTGTGCTCTGCCGTGCACAGGATTATGTTCCCCATGCCTTTGTTTCAACAACACAGATAGTCACGCCGTGTTACCACCTATCGTGATGAAACGAACACAAAAATCTTCATATCTAATGAGATAATTGTTATTTTTTGCTCTTAGATGTGCCACTTAACATTCTATTTCCTGACTTCTCTAATTTAATTAATTTAAACCCAGAGTCTATTGTTTTAGCAAAGCAATTTGTTAATTAAGAGTCCAAGGTTTCGAGTGTGACCAGTTTCATGTGGTTTGCCACCAGTACGTTCAGGGCAGCATTGCTTCACTGGCTGTGGATCGGCCATGGTGGGACAGGGTCGTTGCAGCATAGGGTTCATCAGGTGCTGGTCAATGTAAGTTGTAAAAGACAATTCAAACTGATGCTATGGCTTTTCATTTCGCTGTCAAATTTTGGTCCAGATCAGCTGCCGGTTTGCAGTAAACAAAAATATCCAGGCGGCAGAGATGGAAAAATCATTGATGACAGGATGACAGAGATGAATAATAGACCATAGCATGTTACGATTGAAACAGCTACTTCTAGGAGAAGAGCAAGAGATGCTGTTTAAACCAAAAAGTGGAAGACTAAAGGCCAATACCTACTGGCACAGTACTTCTAGGGGTGGTTGATGGAAAAGAATATCCAAATAGTATTTCATAATTAAGTCTTCATCTGTATATTGTCTTGGAATGGCCATTGTTTTCAGGAGAACCTAAAGAAGAGAGAAGGCAGTGGGGCAGAAAGAGAGGAAGGGGTCTTCAGATACATCAAATTTTGCAGCGGAGCCGATGGGAATGGCCTTTGCGTAGCCACCTTGAGTTGCATGAGTATCAGTCGTAAAGCGTCGCGGGGAACATTCAGGTTTGAGGCTGGGGGAAATAGTCTAGCAGTGAGCTCTGCGGTGGATTGCTCGGGGCGTTGTGAAGTCTCCAGCAGCAGAGGTATTTAAAAACAGTTTGACAAGCATCTGTTAAGATGCCGGTTATAATTTAGGGAAAAAGGGAATAGACTGTGTGATCTCCAGAGGCTCATCTGAGCCCTGTCACTCTGTATTGGATGGTGGATGCTGGGCTGGGACTGGGAGGTTTGCTTCAAAACTGTGGGTAGCGGCGTGGCTGCGGGGTCCACAGCATCAGTTTGGTGAAGCTTTGTGCTTTGCTGGAGACCCACGCTGTGCTCGGGGCTCCGGGCAGGGAATCCCCTGCCTTTTTCTGTTCCACCACCTGCCTTGCGCCGTGTTTCCATGGGTATCCGTCGCTCAGTGCTATTCCTCCATGTTGGACTACGCTAGGATTACGTCTAGCTTAAATTTACGTAGCTTTTCATCTGTTGGGCTTTCTTTTTCAACGGGAATTTTTATGCCTGGTAAGTAGTTACTAAATGTACTCATAACCATGGTGCCTAAAAATAAGGATGAGCTTACTTCATCCTTAGGATGAAGTAAGGATGAGCAACTTCAAAAGAAAATGCTGCTTGTGGTTTTAAATGTTGCTGTTGGAAATTGCTAATATTTCTGTTTAAGGAACTTAGGCACCTTTAAGTCACATCTGGTGTAAGGTTTATATGTGTCTGTATTTTTGGGAAGAGTTATTTTTATTACAGTAAAGGCATAATATCACTAGATGAAGAGTTTTCATCGGCTGCGTCGCCAGCTCCTGCGACAGCCACTTTGTAGCAATCTGGCAGATGCTTGATAAGGAAATTTAGGCCTGATCTTCAGCCACCCTGGTATTTCTGTCACGCAGGTCGCTGCGATAAACTTCGATAGCGGGATTTAATAGCCGCAAGGAGTCAGGAGGTTTTCAGGTGTTTCGGGATAGGGATGAGGAGAGCTTCGGAGGCAGAGGCTTCACTCCAGGCGTCTCCTGCAGGAAAACACACTCGAAGAGCTTTAACTGTAAAAGGAGTTTTTTAAAAAAGCAGGGGTTTTGTACTGTTTACGTTTTTCCCTTCTAGATCATGTTGAGAAATGATTCAGAAATGTTTTAGAAATTGGTTTTAACTTTTGTCGTAAGCTGACAAGCTAAACTTCGGTTCCTCTTAAACGCATAACTCGGAACATGAAAACAGTTCCTCTCTACGTTTTTGTAAACGAAAATAATTCAGACTTTGGTCTTACTTTTGGCATTTGAGACAATCAGTTCCTTTGGTAGACCTTATGATATATTAATTTGTAGCTAGTACTTTCATCTGCAGCTGTTCCAGTGGAAGCTGAGTTGCCTATGAAAAATGAATTTGATGTTTTCTGTTCTATTTTTTTGTGTGTCTAATGTCCACATTTGCATAAAATACCTGGTTATTTTGCCTTTTGAAGTCGGAGAAAAAGGGATGAGATGCTTCTCAGGGAGAATGAGGTTTCTTGCGCCTACATATTTTGTTTTTTTTCCAGAGGAAATCTATCTTGCCTTGTGGAGGGAATCTGGCGGGTGCTGCCTGCTCCCCACTAGCGCTGCGTTGGCTTTGCAGGTGGGTGGAGGTGTGTTTCCTCCTGAAAACCTGGTCCAGAATCTTAATAAACTTTCCCATGTGAAAAACAACAACAACAACAAAAAAAACCCCACCAAAAACCTTGCAAAGAGGAGGAAGAAGGATCAGGGAGACCCGCCTGGTAAACATGTACCTTTTCACTGTTGCCGGGGTGGCTTATACGTGTTTATTTTTGGAGCTTCCAGGGAAATGTAGGCTGCTGTGCTCCGTCGTTGTCATAGCAGTACCTGTCAGATCTATACTGCGCGTTCAGAATTAACTTCAGCTACGTATGGGACTGTCCATCAATAGTGTGCAAACACTGAAGTGGTTATGAACTGGGGCAAGTTTTGCAGAACTGCAAGCCTTAAAATGTAGCACAGGCTTCCATTGCCTGAGAGTTATTCTTACTGACAAGTAGCCGAAATCAAAATGAAATTGGGGGTTGGATTGTTGAAATTTGTCTTAATTGCAGTATTCTGCTAAGCTTTATAGAGGCATATAGAGACAAAAACAGTAACGTGTTTAATAAATGTATGAAAATGGGCTCTTGGCACTTGCATAATTGACCAGTTGAGTCGCATCTGTCAAATTCGGTGCAAGAGCAGAAGCTCTCATTTAAAATCCATCCCAAGCTACTGGTGGGTGGAGGTGTGGTTTGCCCCAAAGGGGAAAATAGTCCGGAAGGATGACAGAGATCCTGGATAGAAAGCTACAGAAAACGCAGGAAGGCAGTGTAGTTTTACGGACTATCAAGTAGGTGATGATGACCTCTAGGGGTCCCTTCCAACCCAAAACATTCTATGATTCTATGATAAGTAATACCAGACACCTGGGGTAGGGGGAGGAAGCACAAAACCCCTTTGAAATCATTGCTGCGTTTTCCAAGACCCCGTGTATGTACCGTGTTCAAGCCTGCATAAATACCACGTTCAAAGGGTTTATTAGTCGACGTGACTTGAAAGCTTGCAATTATAACTGGGGCGCTGATCATTAAAATATTTACTTGATATGTGTTGTTATGGAATGTGGTAACTGTTTTACATTTCCAAATAGGATATTGTGATGAAGACAGTGTTTGAAATGCAATTATATTTTTAGGGAGAGAAGGGATACGTTGTTTCAAGAACAGTCTGAACAGTAGGAAAAGCTTTGATTAGAAGGAATCGGTGCTACTTTTCCTGACTATTAATACATTTCCTATAGGACTCTGTGCTTTCTTATTTGAAGAGTTTAAAAGTCCAGACATGCAACCTGAACAATAAAATAATCTTATTTAGGGATGGAATGAAATAAGACTTCAAATGGGATCAATTTTGTTTTTCTTTAGTGCCGAACATTTCTCTGTGTAGAAAATCCTGCCACTATTTGCCACGTATATAGATTGAGGATAAAAATTTTCAAAGCATGTAGCATGTTCAGGAGCCAGTTTTCAAAATTAACTTGGGTGCCCCAAAGTTTGGTCTTTAAATAAAATAGATGAATGCACATTGATATGTTATATAAAGATACAGTTTCTGTGCACGGAGGGAATTTTTTTGCTGTCCATAAAACCTGGTTGCGTAACGGACTGACCTTTTCAGGAAAGACCTTGCAGGATTTTTGGTTTAGTGTTGTACCTGTCAAATTAACTGGACCTGGGAATAAAATTAATGTACTTGGCTATGTTTAAAATAACACAGGGGTTTTCTTCTTATTCAAAAGGCTGAGGGTCGTTGACGGAGTGTGCTACATCTGGCGCTCTTTTCCCTTGATGGTTTCCGTAGCGGGAGGGAAGGAAGCGTCCCCCGTAGCCGCTTGTCTTGTCCCAGCCGTTATGAGTTGGAAACGTTGTGCCTGGCACACGCATGGTGTGTTGGTAACAGCGCTGCCGTGAGACTTGATGACCAGTTGGGTTTTTGGCAGTCTACTGGATTTAATGGATCCATTTTTTTTTCTCCTTTATTTCTGTAATCTCTGATCACTTACACCAGAGAAGTTGTGTAGCAGCCTTTGCGCCGGTGAAGCTGCCGACGTTGGGGGTGTACACATGAGATGTTGCAGCCCCCTACCAGCCCCCCCAAAACCATCTGCTGCTTTGCCGAGTGCTCCCCTGTCTAGTTGTATCGTGATTGATCCCTTTTGGGGTCTAGAGGTGGAATAAAGTACTAAAATACCGTCTTAATCATTATCCTATAGCTACCGTCTTAATCATTATCCTATAGTCTAAATTATGGGTTTCATATGTTTGAAGACGTGTGTTTGGTTTTTCTGGTGAAGGCATCCTGCAGCGAGGAAGGTGGGCTTGGGCCGGGTGACTCTGCCGAGCATCCGCTGTGACTCTGCTTGTTATGTTTGTCCCTTGCCAAACCTAGTTTTCCGTCCCTAAAGCGTGGATGGGATTTGCTGTCCTCCTGGGAATGTAGACCTCCCTACCATGCCATAAAATCAGGTGAAGGCTGTTGGCGGTGCATTTCATCCTAAAGCACAAGGGAGATGGTGCATTTAATTTTGCTGGGGAAAGAATGATCCTTATTCAGTGCTCGCTTCAAAAATATCACTGTGGAGCGTTAGACTAATATGCACATGTTCATTGCTCACTAGTAGTTAATGCCCTCTCAAAATATTTCTGATATTTTCCCTGACACGTCAACCTTTTATTTGCCACAAGAAAATTACACTGACTTTAAAGAAAAGCACGGTGTGCTAGGGAACATCTCCTCCTGAACCAGAAAGAAATGCACAGGGATGATACGATCCCAACCGCTGGTGTTCTTGCGTTCAAGTTTAATATATGAAAGGGGGGGAAAGTGAACTAAGGGGGGTTTTTGAGATATTTTTTTTTTCTTCTTCTGTTACAAGGCCTTGCTATTTTTGGCTCCTTGCAAAGTTTTAAGTAGCAAGGCAGTCCTAGGGTTTAGACCTGGCAATAAAAAAAAAAAAAAAACAAAAAAGAAAAACAAAACAAAAAAAAAACCCACCCAAAACTGGTTGTCCTTCTTTGAGTGGTGGCAGATTTAATCCTTTCAAGACATTTTGAGGTGAGGGGTCTGGAGCACAAGACTTAGGAGGAGCAGCTGAGGGGAGCCCTCATCGCTGCCTACAACTGCCTGAGAGGAGGGGGGAGCTGGGGGGGTCAGGCTCTGCTCCCAGGGAAGGGGCGCTGGGACGAGGGGCACCGGCCCCCAGTTGTCACAGGGCAGGGAGAGG